>NC_074676.1:22203028-22463028 GCF_029448725.1 Salvelinus fontinalis
GCAAGAGAGGAAGAGAGAGACTGTGTTCAGATGAGGTAGTATTGACCCCATTGCTGTTCTCATTTGTGTAAATATTTATAATCACAAGCACACTCTTATAACTAACATTATATCAATAATAACATAATATGTCAAGAAAAAGTATGTGAACCCTTTGGAATTACCTGGATTTCTGCATAAATTGGTCATCAAATTTAATCTGATCTTCATCTAAGTCACAACGATAAACAAATATAGTGTGCTTAAACTAATAACACACAAATTATTGTAATTTTCTTGTCTATACTGAATACATCATTTACACATTCACAGTGTAGGTTGGTGAACCCCTAGGCTAATTGAAGTCAGGAGTCAGCTAACCTGGAGTCCAATCAATGAGATGAGATTGGAGATGTTGGTTAGAGCTGCCTTGCCCTATAAAAAACACTCACAAAATTTGAGTTTGCTATTCACAAGAAGTATTGCCTGATGTGAACCATGCCTCGAACAAAAGAGATCTCAGAAGACCTCAGATTAAGAATTATTGGCTTGCATAAAGCTCGAAAGGGTTACAAAAGTATCTCTAAAAGCCTTGATGTTCATCAGTCCACAGTAAGACAAATTGTCTATAAATGAAGAAAGTTCAGCACTGTTGCTACTCTCCCTAGGAGTGGCCGTCCTGCAAAGATGACTGCAAGAGCACAGCGCAGAATGCTTAATTGTCACGTTCCTGACCTATTATTCCTTTTTTCTTTTATTTATTTAGTTGGTCAGGGCGTGAGTTGGGGTGGGTTGTCTTTGTGTGTTTTGTCTAGTTTAGGGTGTGTGTATTGTTTAAGGGATTTTTAGTATGTATGGGGTTGTGTTCAGTGTAGGTGTTTAGGAAAGTCTATGGTTGCCTGATTTGGTTCTCAATCAGAGACAGCTGTTTATTGTTGTCTCTGATTGGGAGCCATATTTAAGGCAGCCATAGGCTTTAGGTGTTTGTGGGTAATTGTCTATGTTGAACGTTTGTTGCTTGTCTGTGCACTTACGTTATTTAGCTTCACGGTCGTTTGTTAGTTTGTGTATAGTGTTCGTTTTCGTGTTTTTCTCTCTTCCAAAATAAAGAGATGTATTTTGCACACGCTGCGCCTTGGTCCTCTCTCTCTCACGAAGACGATTGTGACATTAATGAGGTTAAGAAGAATCCTAGAGTGTCAGCTAAAGACTTACATACATTTCTGGAACATGCTAACATCTCTATTGAAGAGTCTAAGATATGTAAAACACTAAACAAGACTGGTGTTCATGGGAGGACGAAGCCACTGCTGTCCAAAAAAAACATTGCTGAACATCTGAAGTTTGCAAAAGTGCACCTGGATGTTCCACAGTGCTACTGGCAAAATATTCTGTGGACAGATGAAACTACAGTTGAGGTGTTTGGAAGGAACACACAACACTATGTGTGGAGAAAAAAAGGCACAGAACTCCAACATCAAAACCTCATCCCAACTGTAAAGTATGGTGGCGGGAGCATCATGGTTTGGGGTAGCTTTGCTGCCTCAGGGCCTTGACAACTTGCTATCATCAACGTAAAAAATTATTTCCAGAGTTTATCAAGACATTTTGCAGGAGATTGTTAGGCTATCTGTTGAAGCTCAACAGAAGTTGGGTGATGCAACAGGACAACGACCCAAAACACTGATGCAACAGAAGAAAATACGCCTTCTGGAGTGGCCCAGTCAGAGTCCTGACTTCAACCCGATTGAGATGCTGTAGCATGACCTCGAGACAGCAGTTCACACAAGACATCCCAAGAATATTGCTGAACTGAAACAGTTTTGTAAAGTGGAATGGTCCAAAATTCCTCCTGACCATTGTGCAGGTCAGATCCGCAACTACAGAAAACGTTTGGTTGAGGTTATTGCTGCCAAAGGAGGGTAAACCAGTTATTAAAACCAAGGGTTCACATTCTTTTTCCACCCTGCACTGTGAATGTTTACACGGTGTGTTCAATAAAGACTGGTACTGCTGGCTTGCTTCTGAAGCTAAGCAGGGTTGGTCCTGGTCAGTCCCTGGATGGGAGACCAGATGCTGCTGGAAGTGGTGTTGGAGGGCCAGTAGGAGGCACTCTTTCCTCTGGTCTAAAAAATATCCCAATGCCCCAGGGCAGTGATTGGGGACACTGTCCTGTGTAGGGTGCCGTCTTTCGGATGGGACGTTAAACGGGTGTCCTGACTCTCTGAGGTCATTAAAGATCCCATGGCACTTATCGTAAGAGTAGGGGTGTTAACCCCGGTGTCCTGGCTAAGTTCCCAATCTGGCCCTCAAACCATCATGGTCACCTAATAATCCCCAGTTTACAATTGGCTCATTCATCCCCCTCCTGTAACTATTCCCCAGGTCGTTGCTGCAAATGAGAACGTGTTCTCAGTCAACTTACCTGGTAAAATAACGGTAAAATAAAAAAATAAAAAATAAAAAGACATGAAAATGTATAATGGTTTATGTGTTTTTAGTTTAAGCAGACTGTGTTAGTCTATTGTTGTGACCTAGATGAAGATCAGATCAAATTGTATGGCCAATTTATTCAGAAATCCAGGTATTTCCAAAGGGTTCACATACTTTTTCTTGCTACTGTATTCTATACTGTATGTCTGTCCCCTATGATTACATAACATCTGAATAATGTAGACAAGTCCATTCCCTATGTGCCTGCCTACTGCCTACTGAGCTCTACAACAAGACCTTATCTGGTCTCTTCTCTTCATGTGTGTGTGTGTGTGTGTGTGTGAGAGAGAGAGACGTGAGACACAGAGCTAACCCAGTTCTGTCTCCCTCCCTCTTAGACCTTTTACTACCCTCTATCTATGCTCTCTACCCCTCCCTGGCTGGAGAGGCAAGAGGCTTCTACAATGTCCTATATAAAACCACCAGTCCACTGTGTTTCTCATTCACATCTCATTTACTGTCCTCACACAAAGGAATTCATTAACAGTCTCCCTCGGCGTAGCTGTTTAAGAAGATAGGACAGCAAGGGAGAGAAATAAAATGTGTCTGTGACAGAGTAGAAAAGAAGAGGAGAGTGAGAGGTGGTAGAGATGGATGGAAGATGGAGGGGAGAGATGAAGGGGGAGATTGAGGGAGGAGAGAAGGAGGATTGATGGAGTGGGAGAGAAGGAGATGAGAGAATGAGAAAGAGAGAGAGGAGAGAGAGGGAGAGGCGTGACGTAAACCGCCCTGTGAATATAAAACTGTGTTTGCCAGCAGAATACATATCACACATTCACAGAGCAGGCACAGAGCAGACATAGAGGAGGCACAGAGCAGACATAGAGCAGGCACAGAGCAGCCATAGAGCAAACATAGAGGAGGCACAGAGCAGACATAGAGCAGGCACAGAGCAGCCATAGAGCAAACATAGAGAATGCACAGAGCAGACATAGAGGAGGCACAGAGCAGACATAGAGCAGGCACAGAGCAGCCATAGAGCAAACATAGAGAATGCACAGAGCAGACATAGAGGAGGCACAGAGCAGACATAGAGCAGGCACAGAGCAGCCATAGAGCAAACATAGAGAATGCACAGAGCAGACATAGAGCAGACATAGAGCAGGCACAGAGCAGACGTAGAGCAGATATAGAGAAGGCACAGAGCAGACAGAGAAGACAAGTCACCTTCCAACACACACTTCAATAGCAAATACACACACTACTAATACTACTACAACTACAACTGGGCATGTAAACACCAAACACACATTGTACTTCATGATATCAGAGGTAGGATGTCATGAACAGAAAATATATAAGGGGTTACTCTCATCACACTGCCACAGTAAATCAGTACATTCACCACCAATATTTTACAAAATCGAAAATAGGTCAATTCTGCCAAATATCCTATAAATACTAGGGAAGACTATTCTTACCAACACCCTGAGGGTGTTGTAAAAGTGGACATATCACTGTGACATGGGGGTGAAGGGATGGGGGTTGGATGCTCTTACTTGTGTCTGTTCCTGTTTCCTCTGTGAAGTCCTGTAACTCGTCTCCAATCTCTTCCACCACGATATCTCCCTCCAGTATGTCTCTCTGTTGAGTGGCTGAGAAGTCCAGAGCTAACAACTCTCTGTTTGTGGCCTGGGCTCTGGGTTGGTGTTGGTCCGCGTCAGTAGTAGACCCTAGCTGTGCATTCACTGGGGCTGGTGATGTAGGTCTAGTGAGTGGATTAAAGCCTTGGGTCTCTGTATAGTCACTGATAGTTCCCCGAAACTCATCTTTGTGGTCCTTTTTCTCAGTTTCCTCAGGTGCCAGTGTGGAGTCTTTCAGCCCTGGAAACCAGTCCAGAGAGTCGGCCCTTCTGGCTCCAGCGGTGGGGACTACAGGAGCCCAGGAGGGCCATACAGTGCTGTGTGAGGCCAGTACTGGGACGTCAATCTGTGTGTCTGTATGTGGGTGTGGTGGTGCCTTTGTGGCGCCCTCTGGGGCCAAGGTAAAGGCTTGAAGATGGAGGAGAGGAGCAAGGGAGAGGAGGAGAGAGGTCCACATCACAGCAGCCATGATGGAGACCCTATAGTGTAATATTCTCTTTGAAGTCACATGAGGCAGGTAAACATTGCTGTCCAATCACATGATTCCCAACGAATACTTCTTTCACCTCAATGCCACATACTTAAGAATAGGCTCACCTGCAGAACCCAGACAACACACACCTCACAGTCAAATAAAACCACATTATATTTGTCACATGCTTCGTAAACAACAGGTGTAGACTAACAGTGAAATCCTTACTTATGGGCCTTTCCCAACAGTACAGAGAGAAAGAAAATAGAGAAATAGTAGAAAAGTAATAACATGTAATAATAAAAGTAATAATAAATACACAATTAGTAACGATAACTTGGCTATATACATGGGGTACCAGTACTGAGTCGATGTGTAGAGGTACGAAGTAATTGAAGAAGATATGTACATATAATTAGGAATAAAGTGACTACGTAACATGATAGATAATAAACAGTAGCAGCTGTGTATGTGATGAGTCAAAAAAGTTAGTGCAAAAAGGGTCAATGCAGATAGTCCGGGTGACTATTGGTTAACTATTTAACTAACTATTTAGAAATCTTATGGCTTGGGGGTTGAAGCTGATCAGGGTCCTGTTGGTTCCAGACTTGGTGCATCGGTACCACTTGCTGTGCGGTAGAAGAGAAAAAAGTCTATGACTTGGGTGCCTGGAGTCTTAAAAAAATGTTTAGGGCCTTCCTCGCAGTCAGCATACAAAGAAACTGTAGCAGTGTCCTCTCCTCCTCCACTAGAAAAAACAAACTCTCCCATGTACGCATGCGTACCTAATTTAGATTTTTTTTCTGCCTATCTCTGCAAATGTACTCAGAAAGTAGCACAGCACTCACCATTGATATGCACAGCGACACCAACCACTTTAATCTATCCCTCTCCAGAAATCTCTCTTCTTTGTCTCTTCACAACTCCCCCACCCCTGCCTCAGTCTTCTAGACCCTCTTATTTTTCAGACAGCAGACAAATATCACACATACACACACATTTGTAGTACTTACTATGCTGCATCCTTGTGCTCTCCATCAGACAGGACAGGTCCCAGCTCAGCCAAGCAACAACAATCCCCTCTGTCCCACACCACACTGCTGCTGCCACCTAGATCCCTCCGTCTGTCTGTGTGAGAGTGTGAGTTACAGGCTCACTCCTCTTCTCAGTATCATTCACATACTCTCCCCCTCTCTTTCCGTCCCTCCCTCGTTCAGTTTCTCTCTTCTTCTGATGTGTGCCGGGAATGCATGGTTCCGTGGATACACCTCACTGTGTAAATTATTTATCATTGCGGTCTGGTCATACATTCACACGTCAGTGAGAATAAATCATTAATTGGAGGATGGCACTGTGCATTTAGAATTAACTATCAGATCAATACAGTGTATTGGATGTAATTTGCGGCTTGAGTTTAAACCAACCCTCTCCGTGATACTTTACATAAAAGCAATAGTCAGTGTAAAAGTGACTACAAATTAAAAGTACGTCATAATTTATGGTACACACATCACAAGGAATTTGTAACTTCTTTGTGAGCCTAGCACGCACTACTGGTGTTTTATATTGTTATGGGGTGTGTGTCCTCTGTCCTGTCATCACACCATCTATCTATCTCTCGTTATCTGTCTCCTTCTACTCAACATGTTGATGTCATCAGACTCTGATAGATATAGTACTGTATCTCCCTGTGGGGTAAAGTCCAGGCTCATCTCCTCATTTAATTCCTCTGTGGATACTTGAAAATAAACACTGATCCACATACTGTACCTTGTTAATCTGTGTACATCTTCAATCTGTACTCTGACTGACCAGAGTTGAATAGGATGTTATTGGCCATTGTACTGTATCTACTGTATATTATAGATCTGTTCTGCTAGTATACGACTGACTGGGGGTTGGATTATGGGTGAGCGTCATTGATTACAGCAGTGCATTCACAGAGGATGAACCAATGCGTCTAGCCACTGTCTATGCAATATCATAGAGCAATAACAAAGCTGCATTGAGATATTGTATTCCAGTATGTTCTTTTTTTTGATACTGACCAAAAATCAATTGGATTTAGAGCAATGATGAATGGATCGTCTTCAGTATCAATATCTCCTTCATCTCTCCTGTCTGTAGGTCAGACTATCAGGCAGGTTTGCACTGATGCAACAGAAAGCTCTTATTTATTCCTGTAGACACTGTAGAGTTGCTCGTCCCTGACCTATTTAAATATCTGTGGAAGATCAAACAGACACACAGGCCGGCAGGAAGACAGCCATCGGTGTAGAATGAGATAGTTTGGTTTCAGGATTGAGGCATTATCTGTCCCTGGGAAACAGCAGAGTTAATGATCCATAACCAGAGAGAGGCCCAATAATTGATCAATGATGGATCAATAACAGTAAACAGGACTTGCTCACAGTGGGGTAAGCCTAGGGGTGGAGGGTCACAGAGTACAGGGTAGTCACCTAGGGTAAAAAACTTACCAGGCATTAAACCAGGGGTGTTCTGTACCACTCAAAACTGTGTTAGCCAGCTGAGCTGAAGCTCTGGGACCAAACACCAGTCTTCAGGTTTCACACAACAGTTGGCCAGCCCTGCTGTAGGGGGTTAGGAGAGCCACACCAGAGCCGACTGACACTCGGAGTGATGACCACACAGGAGGCACCAACCAGCCGGAACTAAGGGTTTCAGGAGAGGAACAATGACTGACCAAACACATGACCTCAGCGTTGGGCATGGCCAACCCCCCCAAAAATGACCTACACACACTTATACACAGGAGAACACTCACACACAAGCTTGCACAGAAACACACACTCGGGAACACTCGAACACGCATACACAACTACATGCACATACACACCACGCACACACATACACACCACGCATACACGCACATGCACACACGCGCACACACACATCAAGCCTGAGCACGCATACACCGTCTGCCTGCATGGCTGCTGAGTCAGGCCTGACAGGGGATGAGTTGTCCAAACTGGGGGCCCAATGTGTTCTATGTGTGTGAGTCAGAAAGGCTGCATGATTTGCATGTTAGGGAGATATAGGCCAGCTCATATCTGGCAATGAGAATTGCAGCATAAGCTGCAGAGCATACTGTAACAGCCATATTGAATTAATTAAATACTCTTAAAACACATGGTTGTTTCAACTATGAGAAAATAACACACACACAGGTAAAAATGATCGAGGATAAAAACATAATAATTACAAACGTTATGTATTCATCTACAGATGTTTCTCCTTGACAAAAGCACAGCCTTCCAATTGTCTTAAGGAATTAAAAGATACACGCGTTTTCGCTCACTCCGAAAAATAATTCGGTCTTCAAAATAACACACATTTACAGTAAAGGACGCGTTAAAAATACAAGGGACTATCACTAAAGTGTTGACGACACTCTAAAATGAAACCGTTATCAACTCTTCAGAATTAAGTTATGAAACCTTATTCAATGAAAATAAAATGGTCTTTGTTTGGATAAAATTAGAGTGCTAAAACGTGTTTATTTAGCTGTTGTTTAAATGACCTAACGATCATAGCCCCCATATGTAGGAACGATTTCACCAGCTTGTGACATGAGTACAGTGTTGCCAACTTATTTTCAGGGGAAGTTGCTAGAGGCAGGTTGATTTGTTGCTAAAAGTTACTAAATGACGTTATGATGTCATTGCGTGATAAGGTAAAAGTGCGTCAGTACGTTGAATACAGAGTAACGTTACTCAAATTGACTGGCCAGATCGGCAAAAAATATGATTTGACATTTGTTCAGGTACAGACTCCCAGTCTTTTCTGTACAATTTGATTGAGACATGTTGATTGATGTTGTAAGTTCTGTTCGAGATCAAACATTCGTGACCAACTATATTCATTGGGTTTGGCTCGTCGAACTCGTACTGCTGCTGCAGTCAGCCAACAAAGTTTTGCTGAAAATGCTGCTGCCTGTGCACGAGTTGAGCGCATGCTGCAGACGTCACTCACATTGCACCTTTGCAGCCAGGCACGTGTGTTGTGACAGAGAACATTGTTTTTGTGTCATTTAGAGGGAAATTGCGTGCATTTTAGCGTTTGAGTCACTTTTCAAAAGTTGCTAAAAGTTCAAAATAAATGTTTAAAAGTAGCTACATTTGTTGCTAGGTGCTATTTGAAAAAAAAGTTGCCAGGGTAGTCTGGAAAGTTGCTAAATTGCCATCACTGCATGAGTACTGTCTCTAATGAGTACTTCGTGGACGTTGGGGCATAGCGACATGGCACACGTTGAAGAGTTACCGTTCTCCTGGATTTTGTTCTTCAAACTAAGTCCCCCTGCAAAGACATGCTAAACTTTGCACTCTAGTGCAGTGTTTCCCATCCCCGGTCCTTGAGTACCACCAACAGCACACATTTTCATTGTAGCCGTGGACAAACACGCCTCATTCAACTCATTGAGGGCCTGAGGATTAGTTGACAAATTGAGTCAGGTGTGCTTGTCCAGGTTTACAATAAAAAAGTGAACTGTTGGGGGTACCGAAGGAACAGGGTTGGGAAAATGTTTTCCCAACATTGCAACTGCTTTTGAAAAAATAAATACATAATTTGATGTATTATTTATACCAGCATTTATATTCTAACTTTACACAGATGCTGGTATGTTGAAAGGTATTGTGTAGGCTATATTTAAAGAAAAACGTTTAATAAATACAAATATATGTTGTTGGAATTACTCAATAGAGTCTGCTAAACTTAAATTGGTCTTTTGTGCTGGGCAACGGATTTAATACAGAGTACTGGTGACTCCTTACTCCACCCACTCCATTCACTGCATTGCAATACACAGTATATATAGAATACTTATAGTATTGGGTGGTAGAGAAAAAAATGTTACTACCTGTCTCATATAGACTGGGGTGGGAAATACTCAGTTGGGCCTCTACTAACCAAATATGGTTAGTTTTGGAGGGGGACTGTGTCGCCCGGCCTGCTGCTGGCTTTTCATTGTTGGAGCTAGAAACACAAGCATTTCTCTACACCCGCAATAACATCTGCTAAACACACGTATGTGACAAATACAATTTGATTTGCTGGCTTTTCATTCCGCCCCCTCCATAGCCCCCAATGCAATGTACTGTAATAGACTGTACATGGTATACATACTGGCTTGTAGAGATAATTTTTCTACCTGTCTCAGCTGAGACTGAGCATTTCCCACCCCACTTTAGCTGAGACAGGTAGAAAAGTTATCTCTACAAGCCCAAATGTATCCTATGTACAGTCTATTACAGTGTAATGCATTGGGGGCTATGGTGGGGGCAGAGTGAAAAGACAGCAGCAGGCTGTGTGACAGTCCCCCCCAAAAAGTAACCATATTTGGTTATTAGAGACCCTACTGACTATTTCCCACCCCACTAGCTCAGACAGGTGAAAAAGTTATCTCTACAGCCCAATATTCTCAACATACCAGTGTCAACATAGTATTTTTTCATTATTGGTCTTTAAAAAAAAAGTCAAATCATATTTTTTATTTGTTTTCATAAATTACTCATTGCCTTTCTTGTTGGCACAATACAAGTGTCCATTGATTAAATTTCCATATCTTTTGAATGAGTTATCCACATTGCAAGGTTTCGTCATTACATACTAACGTGACGTCATTTATGCTGCTGGCAGAATACTAGTCGCTGAAGCGTTTTGTGAGTGAAGCATTTTCACAGGTAAGGAATGTTCTCATATGATAGCTAGCTAGTTAGCAGCCTTCCAATGTTTTGATGTGTCAATACAGGATTTGATAGTAAACCATTAGCAACATCAGAATTTAGCTAGGTCCTGTCGACCACAAAAAAATTGAGTAGCTAGCTAGCTAAGTGATTTGAATTGTTTACTTGCGGTAAAATAGCTAGTTAACGTTAGCTATGCCAGTTTCGACAGATCATGTTTTTGAGTTATTGAATTAATCTTGCTCACTAATTGCCCGTTAATATGCCTTTTAAAAATGTGTAATGATGACCAATTAACCTAGCATCTTTTTTTATTGATATTATCAGTGTGCAACATCCTATGTTGCCCGAAAATCTGAAAATGGTTGTGGAAAATTGTGTTTTATTGAGACGGCACACATTTTCAATTTTTTCCCCCAACAGAATGCCATTAAAGCTAGTTACGGAGGAAAGGTAATTTACAAGCCAGAATATTGAGTACAAATACATTTTACTCTACCGCATGTCTGTGCGGTTGGTCCTTCTGCTGGTGGAAATTCGAGACAAAATATCTGCAGGAAAGTAGCTATTATTTACGATTACTTTTTAGAAAGCTGGTACCGCTGTTGACATTTTTATCATCTGGCACATGAGTAAAAAATTAACACCTGCAGGATCACGGTTATTATGTATGCATTGCGTGCATGTACTGTCTTGTGTACTGCATGTCTTAGGTGATGAGTTAACAAATCGTGATAGCCACACACAGGGACCCACGGTTTGAAGTCTGTTTAATAAAATGTTCCTGTGGGTATACATTTCCACCTGCAGAAGGACCAACTGTCCAGACTACCTGTAGAGTAAATTGACATTTTCGATATTTAACTACTGGCTTTCAGCAGAATGTTCGTTTTTTTTGTTACAACACTAGTGTGGCAATACAGCGTTGCTAAAAGCAGCTATGTTTGCACATGCAGTGTGCCCTTGAGAAAGTCAGGGGTCCGACTGCTAGAGCTAGAACAACCTCATAGTTGTCAATAGGCTAGCTTGCAATTAATTAACACATAAATAACTGAATGAATAAATAATTGACTCTGGTCAAATTACAATACAATAGAAGTACTAGATATCTATAATGTTACATCATGTTTATACAGCAAATCTGTCTACAAAATATAATTTTTCAATTTCTCATTATTGTCCCCTTCCAGACCAACGCCTTTACCACAGCTGCCTTATTGCACTGCCAGCACCCCCTACAGGCTTCCTAACTCAGCGCTCACTGTCCCACCTTGCTGTCACCATGCTATTCCGTGGGATCACAGCTCACCGCATCAGCAAGACCATCACCTTGTACCTGAACGAGACGGCGTCACCTAAACCTTCACCTGGGCCTCCCATTGGGCCTCCCATTGGCTCTCTGTCTGCCCTCCTTTCTGTCTAAAACACCTCCGATCCCCCCCCCTGCTCTAGGTAAGTCAGTTCCTGTGGCCTCGTTGGGGTCTAGACTATGGAGCAAGGGTATTGGATGTCCTACAGAGTGACCGCTTTGTGTCACGCCCCTTACTCGTGCATGCCTTTTCCATAGGAGGATACACCTTCACCCAGTTGCTGGTGCACATGTCTCACGACACACAGAAGTACCACAGCTTCACTAAGAGGATCAAAGGCCACATCTATGACAGCCTAGTGCTGGGCTCACTGGAGAGGATGGCTACTGGTGAGTCTGGGGGTCAGGGATTAGAGGTTAAAGGTTATATACCATCAGGTGTAACACATGTATGACAGCCTAGTACTGTCTGGTACAGCCTGGTTAGGGGTTAATAAGCTAACCAGTGAGCTGACATTGTCCTCTCTCCTAAGGCCATTTTCCCATCCACTACAATCCCTTTTCCCATCCACTACCCCTTAGGCCCTCAGCATGGCCCCCATCAAGGCCAAGTTACCACAGGACACAGCTATGGTCCGGTCCAGAAATAGTCTCTAGCCCAGTGGTATTCAATGCTTTTCAGCCGGGACCCCATTTTTTTTCAGCCAGAACTTCTGGGGACCCCATTTTTGTAGTGTAAATTTCTCCCTACCCCACTGCAAATCTAATGACACAACCTTAAAATCGGTGAATTACAATTTTTACATGAACAAATAATCTTTAATTCATTATATTTTCAAAATGAAAAGAAACCAATAAAAAATGTACTCAATCTTTTATTTTTCAAATGATCTTTCTCAACAGCAAAAAATATATACACTACCATTCAAAAGTTTGGGGTCACTTAGAAATGTCCTTGTTTTTGAAATAAAAGCTAATTTGTTGTCCATTAAAATAACATCAAATTAATCAGAAATACAGTAGACATTGTTAATGTTATAAATGACTATTGTAGCTGGAAAGGGCTGATTTATGGAATATCTACAGAGGCCCATTATCAGCAACCGTCACTCCTGTGTTCCAAAGGCACATTGTGTTAGCTAATCCAAGTTTATCCTTTTAAAAGTCTAATTGATCATTAAAAACCCCTCGTGCAATTATGTTAGCACAGCTGAAAACTTAGTAGCTGCAAAACACCAGTCTCAACAGTCAAGAGGTGAATCCGGGATGCTAGCCTTCTAGGCAGAGTTGCAAAGAAAAAGCCATGTCTCAGACTGGCCAATAAAGAGTAAAGATTAAAATGGGCAAAAGAACACAGACACTGGACAGAGGAACTGTGCCTAGAAGGCCAGCATCCCGGAGTCGCCTCTTCACTGTTCAAATCAAAGTTTATTTGTCACTTGCGCCGAATACAACAGGTGTAGACCTTACAGTGAAATGCTTACTTACAGGCTCTAACCAATAGTGCAAAAAAGGTGTTAGGTGAACAATAGGTAAGTAAGGAAATAAAACAACAGTAAAAAGACAGGCTATATACAGTAGCGAGGCTATAAAAGTAGCGAGGCTACAAACACACCGGTTAGTCAGACTGATTGAGGTAGTATGTACATGTAGATATGGTTAAAGGGACTATGCATATATGATGAACAGAGAGTAGCAGTAGCGTAAAAGAGGGGTTGGCGGGTGGTGGAACCCAATGCAGATAGCCCGGTTAGCCAATGTGCGGGAGAACTGGTTGGTTGGCCCAATTGATGTAGTATGTACATGAATGTATAGTTAAAGTGACTGTATATATGATAAACAGAGTAGCAGCAGCGTAAAAAGAGGGTTTGGGGGGGGACACACAATGCAAATAGTCCGGGTAGCCATTTGATTACCTGTTCAGGAGTCTTATGGCTTGGGGGTAAAAACTGTTGAGAAGCCTTTTTGTCCTAGACTTGGCACTCCGGTACCGCTTGCCATGTGGTAGTAGAGAGAACAGTCTATGACTGGGGTGGCTGGGGTGTTTGACAATTTTTAGGGCCTTCCTCTGACACCGCCTGGTGTAGAGGTCCTGGATGGCAGGCAGCTTAGCACCAGTGATGTACTGGGCCGTACGCACTACCCTCTGTAGTGCCTTGCGGTCAGAGGCCGAGCAATTGCCGTACCAGGCAGTGATGCAACCAGTCAGGATGCTCTCGATGTTGCAGCTGTAGAACCTTTTGAGGATCTCAGGACCTATGCCAAATCTTTTTAGTTTCCTGAGGGGGAATGGGCTTTGTCATGCCCTCTTCACGACTGTCTTGGTGTGTTTGGACCATTCTAGTTTGTTGTTGATGTGGATACCGAGGAACTTGAAGCTCTCAACCTGCTCCACTACAGCCCCATCGATGAGAATTGGGGCGTGCTCAGTCCTCCTTTTCCTGTAGTCCACAATCATCTCCTTAGTCTTGGCTACGTTGAGGGATAGGTTGTTATTCTGGCACGACACGGCCAGGTCTCTGACCTCCCTATAGGCTGTCTTGTCGTTGTCTGTGATCAGGCCTACCACTGTTGTGTCGTCTGCAAACTTAATGATTGTGTTGGAGTCGTGCCTGGCCATGCTGTCGTGGGTGAACAGGGAGTATAGGAGGGGACTGAGCACGCACCCCTGTGGAGCTCCAGTGTTGAGGATCAGCGTGGCAGATGTGTTGCTACCTACACTCACCACCTGGGGGCGGCCCGTCAGGAAGTCCAGGATCCAGTTGCAGAGGGAGGTGTTTAGTCACAGGATCCTTAGCTTAGTGATGAGCTTTGAGTGTACTATGGTGTTGAACGCTGAGCTGTAGTCAATGAATAGCATTCTCACATAAGTTCATTTTGTCCAGGTGGGAAAGGGCAGTGTGGAGTGCAGTAGAGATTGTATCATCTGTGGATCTGTTTGGGCCGTATGCAAATTGGAGTGGGTTTAGGGTTTCTAGGATACGGGTGTTGATGTGAGCCATTACCAGCCTTTCAAAGCACTTCATGGCTATGGACGTGAGTGCTACGGGTCTGTAGTCATTTAGGCAGGTTGCCTTTGTGTTCTTGGGCACAGGGACTATGGTGGTCTGCTTGAAACATGTTGGTATTATTAACTCACAGGGACATGTTGAAAATGTCAGTGAAGACACCTGCCAGTTGGTCAGCACACGTCCTGGTAATCCGTCTGGCCCCACAGCCTTGTGTATGTTGACCTGTTTAAAAAGTTCTTACTCATGTCGGCTACGGAGAGCGTGATCACGCAGTCGTCCGGAACAGCTGATGCTCTCATGCATGCCTCAATGTTGCTTGCCTCGATGCGAGCATAGAAGTGATTGCCGTACCAGGCAGTGATGCAACCAGTCAGGATGCTCTCGATGTTGCAGCTGTAGAACCTTTTGAGGATCTCAGGACCTATGCCAAATCTTTTTAGTTTCCTGAGGGGGAATGGGCTTTGTCATGCCCTCTTCACGACTGTCTTGGTGTGTTTGGACCATTCTAGTTTGTTGTTGATGTGGATACCGAGGAACTTGAAGCTCTCAACCTGCTCCACTACAGCCCCATCGATGAGAATTGGGGCGTGCTCAGTCCTCCTTTTCCTGTAGTCCACAATCATCTCCTTAGTCTTGGCTACGTTGAGGGATAGGTTGTTATTCTGGCACGACACGGCCAGGTCTCTGACCTCCCTATAGGCTGTCTCGTGTCACTGGGCAGCTCGCGGCTGTACTTTCCTTTGTAGTCTGTAATAGTTTGCAAGCCCTGCCACATAAGACGAGCGTCGAAGCCGGTGTAGTATGATTCAAGCTTAGCCCTGTATTGACGCTTTGCCTGTTTGATGGTTTGTCGCAGGGCATAGCACGATTTCTTGTAAGCTTACGGGTTAGAGTCCCGCACCTTAATGTCACGCCCTGACCGTAGTGATCTTTTTATGTCTCTATTTTGGTTTGATCAGGGTGTGATTTGGGTGGGCATTCTATGTTCATTTTCTATGTTTTGTATTTCTTTGTGTTTGGCTGGGTGTGGTTCTCAGAGGCAGCTGTCTATCGTTGTCTCTGATTGAGAACCATACTTAGGTAGCTTTTTCCCACATGTTTTTTTGGGGTAGTTATTTTCTGTTTAGGGTTTTTGCACCTGACAGGACTGTTTCGGTTTCTGTTATTCTCTTTGTTTTTTTGTTATAGTGTTCAGTTTCTGCGCTTTGGTCCGATTCCTGTTCTTCAGACAATGAAAACCGTTACAGCATAGCAGGATTTCTTGTAAGCTTCCGGGTTAGAGTCCCGCACCTTGAAAGCGGCAGCTCTACCCTTTAGCTCAGTGCGAATGTTGCCTGTAATCCATGTCTTCTGGTTGGGATATGTACGTACAGTTACTGTGGGGACGACGTCCTCAATGCACTTATTGATAAAGCCAGTGACTGATGTGGTGTACTCCTCAATGCCATCGGAAGAATCCCGGAACATGTTCCAGTCTGTGATAGCAAAACAGTCCTATAGTTTAGCATCTGCTTCATCTGACCACTTTTTTATAGACCGAGTCACTGGTGCTTCCTGCTTTAATTTTTGCTTGTAGGCAGGAATCAGGAGGATAGAGTTGTGGTTGGATTTACCAAATGGAGGGCAAGGGAGAGCTTTGTACGTGTCTCTGTGTGTGGAGTACAGGTGATCTAGAATTTTTTTTCCCTCTGGTTGCACATTTAACATGTTGATAGAAATTTGGTAGAACTGATTTAAGTTTCCCTGCATTAAAGTCTCTGGCCACTAGGAGCGCCGCCTCTGGGTGAGCGGTTTCCTGTTTGCTTATTTCCTTATACAGCTGACTGAGTGCGGTTTTATTGCCAGCATCTGTCTGTGGTGGTAAATAAACAGCCACGAAAAGTATAGCTGAAAACTCTAGGCAAGTAGTGTGGCCTGCAATTTATCACAATATACTCTACTTCAGGCGAGCAAAATCTAGAGACTTCCTTAGATTTAGTGCACCAGCTATTGTTTATAAATATGCACAGACCGCCCCCCCTCGTCTTACCGGAGTGTGCTGTTCTATCTTGCCGGTGCAGCGTATATCCCGCTAGCTGAATATCCATGTCGTCATTCAGCCATGATTCCGTGAAACATAGGATATTACAATTTTTGATGTCCCGTTGGTAGGATATTCGTGATCGTACCTCGTATAATTTATTGTCCAATGATTGCACGTTGGCGAGTTGTATTGACGGTAACGGTAGCTTTCCCAGTCGCCTTCGCCGGGTCCTGACCAGGCATCCGGCTCTTTGTCCTCTGTACCTACGTCGCTTCCTCTTGCAAATAACGGGGATGTCGGTCCTGTGGGGTGTTTGGAGAATGTCTTGTGCGTTTGTTGTGGAAAAAATCTTTGTCTAATCAGAGGTGAGTGATCGCTGTCCTGATATCCAGAAGCTCTTTTTTGCCGTAAGATATGGTTGCAGAAACATTATAAAAATAAGTTACAAATAACGTGAAAAAAACATGGTAGCACAATTGGTTGGGTGCCCGTAAAACTGCTGCCATTTCCTCCGGCGCCATTTTGTGTTGACGTTGAGACTGGTGTTTTGCGGGTACTTTTTAGTGAAGCTGCCAGTTGAGGACTTGTGAGACGTCTGTTTCTCAAACTAGACACTCTATTGTACTTGTCCTCTTGCTCAATTGTGTACCGGGCCTCCCACTCCTCTTTCTATTCTGTTTAGAGCCAGTTTGCGCTGTTCTGTGAAGGGAGTATTACACAGCGTTGTACGAGATCTTCAGTTTCTTGGCAATTTTTCACATGGAATTGTCTTCATTCCTCAGAACAATAATAGACTGACGAGTTTCAGAAGAAAGTGCTTTGTTTCTGGCCATTTTGAGCCTGTAATCGAACCCACAAATGCTGATGCTCCAGATACTCAACTAGACTAAAGAATGGCAGTTTTATTGCTTCTTTAATCAGAACAACAGTTTTCAGCTGTGCTAACATAATTGCAAAAGGGTTTTCTAATGATCAATTAGCCTTTTAAAATTATAAACTTGGGTTAGCTAACACAACGTGCCATTGGAACACAGGCGTGATGGTTGCTGATAATGGGCCTCTGTACGCCTATGTAGATATTCCATAACAAATCAGCCGTTTCCAGCTACAATAGTCATTTACAACATTAACAATGTCTACACTGTATTTCTGATCAATTTGATGTTATTTTAATGGACAAAAAATGTGCTTTTCTTTCAAAATCATGGACATTTATAAGTGACCCCAAACTTTTGAATGGTTGTGTATATTTTATTTAAATGATGGTGACCCTACTGCAGTACCCCCATGACTCCGCTTAGCTTCATGACCCTGACTTTGAATACCATTTCCCTAGCCCTTCACCCCGTAGTTACTCAGGCCCCCCTCAACACCAAGATGTGACAGTTTGCACTTCACTTATCTACAAATTACATGTTTGAGCACTGTAGGTATAGTGGGGATTTGTCTACACTTTTACATATTCTCGAAGAACGTCCTACTACAGTAACTCTTAAGCTGACCTACTACCCATTTCTATTATATTAAATGAGATACTTGTTTAGTAGACTTTTGGCAGAATAAGTAATTGTTTCGGAATTGCACCAGAAATGTCATGTAATATGTGATATAGCTTGTGCACTGTGAATGCATTACGTAGGTTACGTAGAACAGCACCATTCCATGGTGACAATCTCTATTATGTTAAATGAATAGTATAGTGCAAAGTGTATTGTCAAATTAGTTTATTATGACAGACAAACACTGCTATGATATGTGTGATTGTATATGTTGAAAATGATCTATGCAATCTTCATGAATTTTTATTAAAATAAATAATGTTTTGTCAAGACATACTGCAACTCTTCAATGCAATGTTTTCCAACAGAAGTGCCATTTCCCCGTAACTGGATAAAAACATGAATTGAGATGAATTTGTCAGTTTCCATTAGTTGATTTTCAAATATTTACACTGGAAAGGATGCCAATTCTAAAATGTTCTTTGTACAAGATCTTTACAAGATTTGGTTCCTAGATTTAGTGATTTTTTTTTTTGCCAACCTTTGCATGTCATCAGCCAGTACCACCCTGACCACTTGTGTTAGCTATTATCATGTGTTCTATTTTTGGAGATCATTGTTAAAATAACATTAATGTTGGACTTTGTTTGACTCTGGTTGGTGGAAACATGCATGTCTGTTTAGATGGATGGCGCAAAAGCCTGCACATACAGCTAGTAGCTTTGCATGATACATGCACGGTGGCAGGAATGCACTGACTAGTTGGTTCGCTTACTGTCATAACGAAGAAGAAGACTTGCCGGAAATCACGGATTACAACTTCCTTTCAATTCCAAGATGGCTGCCCTATTCGAAAAACGTGTGTTTACCATTTGAACAAATTTGCGCTTACCATGCTTTCATAGTTTTCCTATTCTTTTGATAAAACTGTCAATATATTGGAAGTAAAGATTATTTGTTTGGATAGTTTACAATTATCTGTGGCGAGTATACATTTGGAAGTGTTGGAAAGAAAGTAGCTAGCTAGTTTGTTAGCTTGCCAGTGTGTTCCATTGGTTGACTGGCTAACAAAAAGCAACAGTGATCAGAACAAGAAACGTAAGGTCTTAGCACAGAATAAGCAATGTCAGCCCTTACAATATTCGTCCGGAGTTTGCCAGCAGATGCATCTAACGACCGCCTGGAGGAGATATTCTCTGAGATTGGACCTGTGAAGCACTGCTTTGTTGTCAAGGAAAAAGGTGAGACGGCTACTAGCTAACGCTAGCTAACTTTGCTAATTTGTCATCTTTGTAAAATTGTGCTGATTATTTCAACTTCATCATGTCATGAAACTACAAGAAGCCAGACCCTGTCATGCTTTGTAATAATATTAAACAATATGTGTGAAGTTAAACAACAGTCTGGCATGTGGTCCTTACAGGTGCAGAGAAATGTCGGGGGTTTGGGTATGTCACCTACTCCATGGTGGAGGATGCACAGCGCGCTGTGAGAGAGGTGAAAGACTATGATGGACAGAAGATAAACGTGTCGGTGGCCAAGAAGAAACTAAACGACAAGAAAAAGGGAACAACAGGTTTGTGAAACTTATGTGGATGCTTAGTTTGCTATTTAGGTACCTGCGTCATTTTTTTATTTTATTTTTACCGTTATTTTACCAGTTAAGTTGACTGAGAACACGTTCTCATTTGCAGCAACGACCTGGGGAATAGTTACAGGGGAGAGTAGGGGGATGAATGAGCCAATTGTAAACTGGGGATTATTAGGTGACCATGATGGTTTGAGGGCCAGATTGGGAATTTAGCCAGGACACCGGGGTTAACACCCCTACTCTTACGATAAGTGCCATGGGATCTTTAATGACCTCAGAGAGTCAGGACACCCGTTTAACGTCCCATCCGAAAGACGGCACCCTACACAGGGCAGTGTCCCCAATCACTGCCCTGGGGCATTTTGATATTTTTTTAGACCAGAGGAAAGAGTGCCTCCTACTGGCCCTCCAACACCACTTCCAGCAGCATCTGGTCTCCCATCCAGGGACGGACCAGGACCAACCCTGCTTAGCTTCAGAAGCAAGCCAGCAGTGGTATGCAGGGTGGTATGCTGCTGGCGATTCATAAATTCATAAACATCTTACATTTGTGATGGTGAAATTAGAGTTTCAAATGTATTTTGGTCTTGTCTAAAACACAGCCACGGCACCAAAAGATCCAGTACCACAAAAAGAACAGAAATCTGAAGGAGGCTTAAAGAAAAACAGAAGGAAAGCCAGACTGATCATCAGGAATCTCAGTTTCAAGGTATGAAACACATAAACACTCACACAGATAAACAATATTTCTCTTTGTCCTCCGCTTTGTGTGAGGGTGCTTTATTGTCAGCGGTTAAGAAAATATGTAAGATGTTTTATTGTCACGTACACCAGATGTGTTGTTTTACAGGGTCAGCCATAGTATTACGGCACGCCTGGAGCAAGTTAGGTTTAAGTGCCTTGCTCAAGGGCACATCATCATTGTCGGTTCAGGTATTCGAACCAGCAATATTCCGGTTACTGACCAAACGCTCTAACCGCTAGGCTACCTGCTGCCTAGTTAGTTGTGAATGTTTATGTCTTATGTTCCCACAGTGCTCGAATGAGGATCTGAAGAAGACCTTTGCTAAGTTTGGGACAGTTCTGGAGGCTAACATCCCACTCAAACCAGGTACAGACTTCACTTTGAGGCCCTCTGTAGCTCAGTTGGTAGTGCATGGTTCTTGTAAGGCCAGGATAGTGGGTTCTATTCCCGGGGACACCTATACATAAAAATGTATGCACGCATAACTGTAAGTCACTTTGGATAAAAGCGTCTGCTAAATGGCACACATTCCATTACTTTGAGTGAATCACCACCCAACCACACTAAGCACGGTTGATTCTTGGTGCAATCACCAGCCAACCACACTAAGCACTGTTGAGCCTTGGTTCAATCACCACCCAACCACACTAAGCACTGTTGAGCCTTGGTGCAATCACCACCCAACCACACTAAGCACTGTTGAGCCTTGGTGCAATCACCACCCAACCACACTAAGCACTGTTGAGCCTTGGTTCAATCACCACCCAACCACACTAAGCACTGTTGAGCCTTGGTGCAATCACCAGCCAACCACACTAAGCACTGTTGAGCCTTGGTTCAATCACCACCCAACCACACTAAGCACTGTTGAGCCTTGGTGCAATCACCACCCAACCACACTAAACACTGTTGAGCCTTGTTGCATTTTGTTGCGCTAAGACAACTTTAATGTCAATAACATGTTTTCTATGTGGTGGCTGACCATTCCTCACTCTGTTCATCTTCAGATGGGAAGATGAGGGGCTTTGCGTTTGTCCAGTTTAAGAATGTCTTGGAGGCAGGAAAGGCCTTGAACGCCATAAACCTGAAAGAGATCAAAGGTGAGACACCTTAACCTGCTGTGTGTGTTTGTATGTGTGAGAGACGGACACCTTTTTCTGCCCTGTGAATATCTCGCATAAAGATGGGGAGCATCTCAACAGTCTACTGTAGCTTCCTCTACTCTGATCAAGTCATTATATCCTTTACAGGAAGGCAGGTAGCTGTGGATTGGGCTGTGGCTAAAGACAAGTTTGTCGCTACTCAGCCAGGAGCTAAGAAAGAGGAAAAGGTTGCAGCAGAGAAGGCGGCACCTGAAAGTGACTTTGAAGAGGAGAAGGTGGAGGAAGATGAAGTGGAGGAGGAGAAGAAGAAAAAACCAGTAGCACATTCAAAGAACAAGTATGAGATTTTGCAGTCTTAATCTGTATTTCTGTATGTCCTCAGTTTATTGAACTAAAGTGAATGATGGGCTGTAAATATTTAGACCAGGGGTGTCAAATGTATTCCATGGAGGGCCTAGTGTCTGCAGGTTTTTCTTTTTTCTTTCAATTCAGCCCTACACAACCAGGTGTGGGGAGTTCCTTCGAAAACCCACAGCCACTCGGCCAACCGTGGAATGAGTTTGACACCTATGATTTAGACCTACGCTACATTTATCATGTCTGAATTGGTCTTCTTTGGCCTGACTTTGTCCTTTGGTTCTGAGGACTGGAGTACTACAGCCAAGTTTTTGTTGATCTATTGTGTTTAACAGTCCTCTCTACAGAGTCAGCTCTAAGCCAGCTCAGCAGCCAGACAGCCCATCAGAGCACGAGAGCGAAGAGGAGGATGGAGAGGATCATGAGGAGGATGAAGATGCAGAGTCTCAGGAGTCAGATTGCGATGAAACAAGTGACCTTGGGTCTGATAAAGATGATGACGAAGATGAAGATGATGAGGATTCTGGTATGAATCGGTTGTCTTTTCTTGTGATTAAAGTGTGTATGCTCCACCTTGCCCTCCGTTTGAACCTCTCTGACTATTCTCCCTCTGTCTCTCTGGTTCTCTCTTGCTCTCTCTCTGTCTCTCTCTTTGACTCTCTGTTCCTCTAGATAGTGCAGCCAACAGGAAGCCCCTCCCATCAGATATTAATCAGGGCAAAACCATCTTCATCAGGAACCTGTCGTTTGATACGGAGGAGGAGGGCTTAGAAGAGGTGTTACTGCAGTATGGAGAACTGAAGTACATCAAGATCTGCCTACACCCAGACACTGAACACTCTAAAGGTATAGTCCTGGCTCCAACACAACATCATTATCTCTCTCTATCTCTTACTCACTCCACTCTTAAAGTTAACCAATGCGATGAAGTGATTCCAGTCAGAAGATAAAGTCTATATGTTAACATTGAATCATGATTGTGTTGGTTGGTAATGGTTGTTGACTGTGTTGTTGTGTTTGGTCAGGTATTGCATTTGCTCAGTTCAAGTCTAAAGAAGCAGCAGAGAAATGCATTGCTGCTGCAGAGGACGAGTCAGAGGTGAGATGGAATAGAATGTTAAAGTACTAATGTATTCTCTACGTACATCTCTTCTGATGAATTTTGAATTGATGTTATCTATGTTTGGGGGTAACATGTTTGTGTGTGTCTGTCTGTCTCAGAGCGGGGGTATCCGCGTGGATGGTAGGAAGCTGAACGTTGTAGCGGCGGTGAGCAGAGAGGACGCCGTCAAACTAAAGGACAAGAAGGTTAAAACTCATACAGGGACCAGAAACATCTACCTGGCTAGAGAGGGATGTAAGTTACTTCTCTCCTCCCTTTTCCTCTCCTCTCCCCACCCCTCCATCTCATCTCTCTCTCTCTCTCTCTAAGTGATACGGTCAGGAACGAAGGCAGCTGAGGGTGTTCCAGCAGCAGACATGGCCAAGAGGACCCGAGTGAGTACTTCCTGTTTTTCATCCAATCAAAGCATCAGAGTGTTGTCTTACAACCAATCACAAAAACATTGTGTTGGTAACTGAGGGCTTGTGTCCTCAGTGTATGTTTGTTTGAGGAAGGCCAGAGTGTGTACATTTGTTAACGCTCTCCTCTTTCCTGTCTTAGTTTGAGGACCTGAAGCGGACCAAGCTACGGGACATTAATGTGTTTGTGTCTAAGACCCGCTTGTGTGTCCACAACCTGCCCAAATTTGTAGACGTCAAACAACTACGACAACTCTGCCTGAAAGCTGCAGGGGGTGGCAAGGAGGTCCGCATTACTGAGGTAAGAAACTACTACCACATTTCCATAGCTGTTTCCATCTGATTAAAATCTATGTCATTAGGCCTTCTCATCTATCCGGGTGATCTGTTAGTTTTCTGTCCATGTTGAATGGCCTTTCATTTCTCTTTACAATCTCTCCCCAATTTTCTCTCCCTTTCTCTTCTTTCTGTGTCTACCATTTGCCTCTATTCTCCCTTTTCCTCACTATCTTCATCTGTATGCACCCCCCCCCCCCCCCCCCCCCAGTGCAGGGTGATGTATGATAAGAAGCCGGAGCGTGGTCAGGTGTTAGGCCGGTCGCTAGGTTACGGCTTCGTTCAGTTCCAAGAACATGAACACGCTCTGAAGACACTCCGATACCTCAACAACAACCCTGACATCTACGGAAACACCAAGGTGTGTGTGTGCCGCTGTGTCATTGCTGATCTGTGTGTTATGCACACATGAGTCCAGAGCACGTGTTTAACCTTGTCCTGGACAGAATGCAGCTGTGTTTGAGAGTGTAAATCCCAGGTTATGTTTCTGAATGTTGTCTTTGCATCTCAGTAGCTGATGTCAGTAACTTGCAGTAATTTATATCGGAACAACATTGGATATGGACTCAAACATTGTAGTCATCAATATTGAGGAGAATGTTGAATTACACATACTCATGTTTGGTTTGGCAACCTACAGCATCTGATCAATTTTGACAGTTTTCTTGCTAAATTATGAGTGTGTTATTGAAAAGACTATTCATAGGTTGTTAAAGTTTTTTTTCTTGTGTGATTTACTGTGTGGTGTCTGTCTACAGAGGCCCATCGCTGAGTTCTCTCTTGAAGATGGAAAGAAGCTGAAGATGAAAGAAATGCGACAACAATATGTCAAGGTGTGTCTCTCTTCTGTGTGTGTGTGTGTTGGTTTGTGCTGATTTAAAATGAAGAGTAACAATTTTCTCTCCATGGTTACCAGGATCGTTTCAAGGGGCGGGGCCCTCAGGGAGGAGGGAAGCCGCAGTCTGGAGGCAAGACTGGACCTCAGAGGTGTGCGTCTAAAACCCAGAGTGCCATGGTAACGAAGGAGGGGCCAGCGAAGACGCAGACACAGTCGTTACCATCCGGCCAGGACAGAAAGGATGGAGGTATGACGCTGTACATTTCTGCCCTAACCCTGAATATAATACAAACAGCTCATCATTTCTGGTGGAAGTTCTATTTTCCCTCCTTTTTCTGTCTTTGTTTTTGCTTTTTTGTTGTTTCTGACATTTCTCTCGCTTTTCTTTCTCTCTCGTCTAGTACCTCCCCCCCAGGCCAAGACCCTGTTCCATGCCCAGACCCAGCCACAGGGCCAGACCCTGTTCCATGCCCAGACCCAGCCACAGGGCCAGACCCTGTTCCATACCCAGACCCAGCCACAGGGCCAGACCCTGTTCCATGCCCAGACCCAACCACAGGGCCAGAAGCAAGGCCGGCAGTATGCAGGCTTCCAGACCACCCCGGTTCTAGAACATGTAGAACTGGAGGATGGAAAGAAAAGACGGAAGGTTCTAGCCCTACCTTCTCACCATGGCCCAAAGATCAGGTAACACATACAGTTGAAGTCGGAAGTTTACATACACTTAGGTTGGAGTCATTAAAACAAAATTTTCAACCACTCCACAAATTTCTTGTTAACAAACTATAGTTTTGTCAAGTCGGTTAGGAAATCTACTTTGTGCATGACACAAGTAATATTTCCAACAATTGTTTACAGACAGATTATTTAACTTATAATTCACTGCATCACAATTCCAGTGGGTCAGAAGTTTACATACACTAAGTTGACTGTGCCTTTAAAGAGCTTGGAAAATTCCAGAAAATTCTGTCATGGCTTTAGAAACTTCTGATAGGCTAATTGACATAATTTGAGTCAATTGGAGGTGTACCTGTGGATGTTTTTCAAGGCCTACCTTCAAACTCAGTACCTCATTGCTTGACATCATGGGAAAATCAAAAGAAATCAGCCAAGACCTCAGAAAAGAATTGCAGACCACCACAAGTCTGGTTCACCCTTGGGAGCAATTTCCAAAAGCCTGAAGGTACCACATTCATCTGTACAAACAATAGTACGCAAGTATAAACACCATGGGACCATGCAGCTGTCATACTGCTCAGGAAGGAGACGCGTTCTGTCTGCTAGAGATGAACGTACTTTGGTGCGAAAAGTGCAAATCAATCCCAGAACAACAGCAAAGGACCTTGTGAAGATGCTGGAGGAAACGGGTACAAAAGTATCTATATCCACAGTAAAACGAGTCCTATATCGACATAACCGGAGAGGCCGCTCAGCAAGAAAGAAGCCACTGCTCCAAACCCGCCATAAAAAAGCCAGACTACGGTTTGCAACTGCACATGGGGACAAAGATCGTACTTTTTGGAGAAATGTTCTCTGGTCTGAAAAAAATATAACTTTTTGGCCATAATAGCCATCATTATGTTTGGAGGAAAAACGGGGAGGCTTGCAAGCCGAAGAACACCGTCCCAACTGTGAAACACGGGGGTGGCAGCATCATGTTGTGGGGGTGCTTTGCTGCTGGAGGGACTGGTGTACTTCACAAAATAGATGGCATCATGAGGATGGAAAATTATGTGGATATATTGAAGCAACATCTCAAGACATCAGTCAGGAAGTTAAAGCTTGGTCGGAAATGGGTCTTCCAAATGGACAATGACCACAAGCATACTTCCAAAGTTGTGGCAAAATGTCTTAAGGACAACAAAGTCAAGGTATTGGAGTGGCCATCACAAAGCCCTGACCTCAATCCTATGGAATATTTGTGGGCAGAACTGAAAAAGAGTGTTTTCAAGCAAGGAGGCCTTCACACCTGACTCCGTTACGCCAGCTCTGTTAGGATGAATGGGCCAAAATTCACCCAACTTTTTTGGGGAAGCTTGTGGAAGGCTACCCAAAACGTTTGACCCAAGTTAAACAATTTAAAGGCAATGCTACCAAATACTAATTGAGTGTATGTAAACTTCTGTAATGAAATAAATCATTCTCTACTATTATTCTGACCTTTTCACATTCTTAAAATTAAGTGGTGATCCTATCTGACCTAAGACAGGGACTTTTTACTAGGATGAAATGTCAGGAATTGTGAAAAACTGAGTTTAAATGTATTAACTACATGGTATAATTTTCGTTGTGCAGGGCACGTGATAAGGGGAAGCAGCAGCAGCCTGCCCAGCTTAAGAAGCCCAAGAACCGGCCCAGCAGGAGAGAGCTTCAGGGAGGAACATCACTGGAGAAACCTACACAGCCCAGAATAAAGGTTACACTCGCGCACACACACATTACCCATGTCTGCATGTCGTGGTCCCAGAACAGGTAATACATTGAACTGTCTTCAATTGTTTTCCAGAGCGCTAATGGTGCCAAGAAGCGGTTTAGGAGCCAAGAGGATGACCGCTTTGACAACCTGGTTGAACAGTACAAGAGGAAACTGATGGGAGGCAACAAGACCACAACCATTAAGAAGAACAAGTGGTTCAACAGTTAGTTGTGTGAGAGAGAGATCAAGGCCATTTTTTGGTTTAACCTTTTCCTTATGTTGGTTTCTACATCATTGACATGTTGAAACAAGGATATGATGGTTGGAATAACATTGACCCATGAACTGTGTATAATGAAGTAGAGTCCGGCGTAATACACTGTCATATGTCTGTGTCCTCATGTTGTACACAACGTGTGGTGTGCCATCAGTGGTAAAGGAAAGCTAAGAGATGGAATATCCGAATATAATTCACTTCCTGAATTGACCCTGACTCTGACAGACTGCATCAGCTTGAAGCACATGTTAAACAATGTGTGTGTTCTTCACAATAGATGCTGATGCTTTACTCTGTACTGTGTTTTATGTTCATGTTAACTATTGGTCAATAATAATGTAAAGAATATCAGAGCTTTCAAAAATGTAAATGACTGACACTTTTATTAAAGAAGTTTGTTTAGGCTGTCTGTATTTATGTTAAATGGTCATCTGTGATTCATGAACATTTTTCAAAGAATCTATACATTTTGGGAACATCCACATAAAAAAAAGAAGAAGTTATTTCACCTTTATTTAACCAGGTGGGCTAGTTGAGAACAACTTCTCATTTTCAACTGCGACCTGGTCAAGATAAAGCAAAGCAGTTCGACACATACAACAACAGAGTTACATGGAATAAACAAAACATACAGTCAATAATACAGTAGAAAAATCTATATGCAGCATGTGCAAATGAGGTAGGATGAGTGTTAAGGCAATAAATAGGCCATGGTGGCAAAGTAATTACAATATAGCAATTAATCACTGGAATGGTGTAATGTGCAGAACATGAATGTGCAAGTAGAGATACTGAGGTGCAAAGGAGCAAGTTAAATAAATACAGTATGGGGATGAGGTAGATCGGATGGGCTATGTACAGGTGCAGTGATCTGTGACCTGCTCTGATAGCTGGTGAGGGAAGTAAGAGTCTCCAGCTTTAGTGATTATTGTAGTTTGTTCCAGTCATTGGCAGCAGAGAACTGGAAGAAGAGGCAGCCAAAGGAGGAATTGGCTTTGGGGGTGACCAGTGAGATATACCTGCTGGAGCGCGTGCTGCTATGGTGACCAGTGAGCTGAGATAAGGCGGGGCTTTACCAAGCAGAGACTTGTAGATAACCTGTAGCCAGTGGGTTTGGCGATGAGTATGAAGCGAGGGCCAACCAACGAGAGCGTACAGGTCGCAGTGGAGGGTAGTGTATTGGGCTTTGGTGACAAAACGGGTGGCACTGTGATAGACTGCATCCAATTTGCTGAGTAGAGTGTTGGAGGCTATTTTGTAAATGACATCACCGAAGTCGAGGATCGGTAGGATGGTCAGTTTTACGAGGGCATGTTTGGCAGCATGAGTGAAGGATGCTTTGTTGCGATGTAGGAAGCAGATTCTAGATTTAATTTTGGATTGGAGATGCTTAATGTGAGTCTGGAAGGAGAGTTTACATTCTAACCAGACACCTAGGCATTTGTAGTTGTCCACGTATTCTAAGTTAGAGCCGTCCAGAGTAGTGATGTTGGACGGGCGAGCAGGTGCGGGCAGTGATCGATTGAATAGCATGCATTTAGTTTTTACTTGCGTTTAATAGCAGTTGGAGGCCACGGAAGGAGAGTTGTATGGCATTGAAGCTCGTCTGGAGGTTAGTTAACACAGTGTCCAAAGAGGGGTCAGAAGTATACAGAATGGTGTCGTCTGCGTAGAGGTGGATCAGAGAATCACCAGCAGCAAGAGCAACATCATTGATGTATACAGAGAAGAGAGTCGGCCCGAGAATTGAACCCTGTGCCACCCCCATAGAGACTGCCAGAGGACCGGACAACAGGCCCTCCGATTTGACACACTGAACTATCTGACAAGTAGTTGGTGAACCAGGCGAGGCAATCATTTGAGAAACCAAGGCTATTGAGTCTGCCAATAAGAATGTGGTGATTGACAGAGTCGAAAGCCTTGGCCAGGTCGATGAATACGACAGCACAGTAATGTCTCTTATTGGTGGCGGTTATGATGTTGTTTAGGACCTTGAGCGTGGCTGAGGTGCACCCATGACCAGCTCAGAAACCAGATTGCATAGCGGAGAAGGTACGGTGGGATTTGAAATGGTTGGTAGCAGTTTGGGTCTAGAATGTCACCCCCTTTGAAGAGGGGGATGACCACGGCAGCTTTCCAATCTTTGGGAATCTCAGACGATACGAAAGAGAGGTTGAACAGGCTAGTAATAGGGGTTGCAACAATTTCGATAGATCATTTTAGAAAGAGAGGGTCCAGATTGTCTAGCCCGGCTGATTTGTAGGGGTCCCGATTTTGCAGCTCTTTCAGAACATCAGCTATCTGGATTTGGGTGAAGGAGAAATGGTGGGGGCTTTGGCGGGTTGCTGTGGAGGGTGCCGGGCAGTTGACCGTGGTAGGTGTAGCCAGGTGGAAAGCATGGCCAGCCTTAGAGAAAGGCTTATTGAAATTCTCAATTATAGTGGATTTACCTGTGGTAACAGTATTTCCTAGCCTCAGTGCAGTGGGCAGCTGGGAGGAGGTGCTCTTTTTTTCCATGGACTTTACAGTGTCCCAGAACTTTTTGGAGTTAGAGCTACAGGATGCAAATTTCTGTTTGAAAAAGCTAGCCTTTGCTTTCCTAACTGACTGTATATTGGTTCCTGACTTCCCTGAAAAGTTGCATATCGCGGGGACTCTTTGATGCTAGTGCAGTATGCCACAGGATGTTTTTGTGCTGGTCAAGGGCAGTCAGGTCTGCAGTAAACCAAGGGCTATATCTGTTCTACATTTTTTGAATGGGGCATGCTTATTTAAGATGGTGAAGAAATTACTTTTAAAGAACAATCAGGCATCCTCAACTGTTGGGATGAGATCAATATCCTTCCCGGATACCCGGGCCAGGTTGATTACAAAGGCCTGCTCGCTGAAGTGTTTTAGGGAGCATTTGACAGTGATGAGGGGTGGTCGTTTGACCGCTGACCCATAACGGATGCAAGCAATGAGGCAGGGATCGCTGAGATCCTGATTGAAAACAGCAGAGGTGTATTTGGAGGGCAATTTGGTCAGGATAATATCTATGAGGGTGCCTATGTTTACAGATTTAGGGTACCTGGTAGGTTCCTTGATAATTTGTGTGAGATTGAGGGCATCTAGCTTAGATTGTAGGATGGCCGGGGTGTTAAGCATATCCCAGTTTAGGTCACCTAACAGAACGAACTCTGAAGATAGATGGGGGGCAATCAATTCACATATGGTGTCCAGGGCACAGCTGGAAGCTTAGGGGGGTCTATAACAGGCGGCAACAGTGAGAGACTTATTTCTGGAGAGATTAATTTTTTAAATGAGGAGCTCGAACTGTTTGGTCATAGATCTGGAAAGTATGACATAACTTTCCAGGCTATCTCTGCAGTAGATTGCAACTCCTCCCTCTTTGGAAAATGTTGTAGTTGGGGATGGAAATCTCAGAATTTTTTGTGGCCTTCCTAAACCAGGATTCAGACACGGCTAGGACATCAGGGTTGGCGGAATGTGCTAAAGCAGCGAGTAAAACAAACTTAGGGAGGAGGCTTCTGATGTTAACATGCATGAAACCAAGGCTTTTACGGTTACAGAAGTCAACAAATGAGAGCACCTGGGGACACATAGGGCCTGGGTTAACCTCTACATCACCCGAGGAACAGAGGAGGAGTAGGATGAGGGTACGGCTAAAGGACATGAAACTGGTCGTCTAGTGCGTTGGGGACATAGAATAAAATAATCAGATTTCTGGGCGTGGTAGAATAGATTCAGGCATAATGTACAGACTGGTATGGTAGGGTACGGGTACAGTGGAGGTAAACCTAGGCATTGAGTGACGATAAGAGAGGTTGCATCTCTGGAGGCACTAGTTATGCTAGGTGAGGTCACCCCATGTGTGGGAGGTGGGACAAAAGATGTATCTGAGGCATGTTGAGTGTGGCTAGAGGCTCCGCAGTAAAATAAAATAATGATAACTACCCTAAACAACAGTATACAAGGCATATTGACATTAGAGAGATACATAAAGCAAGGCATAAAGCAATCACAGGTGTTGATTAGAAGAGCTAGCTAAGACAACGGGTAAGACAGCAACAGCTAATCAGCTAAGACAACAACAACAGGTAAAATGGCGATGAATGGGCAGAGAGGGTCAGTTAACTACACACAGGGCCTGAGTTCGAGGCTGGGGCCGACAGATAAACAAAACAAACTAAATGGAGTACCGTGATTAATGAACAGTCCAGCAGGCATCAGCTATGTAGCCAGGTGACCATAAGGTCCAGTGAAGAGCAATAGATGAAACAAGGAAGTCGTTACTACGCTAGCAAGCGGGAGACACAGCGTTCATAAAGTTAGCAGGCCGGGGCTAGCAGAAGCGTCTTCATCAGTGTCCGACAAAGGCCGGTGGAGGGCACATCGGATGGAATTACGTCGGCAGACCAGTCGTGATGGATCTGCGGGAATCCGTGTCGACAAAGGGTCCAAGCCAATGGCAAAAGAGGTAATTTAGCTGGAGTAATATCGTTTGCTAGCCGGGAGATGCGCCTGGCTCAAGGCTAACTGGTGCTAGCTTCGGGACAAGGGCGTTAGCCACTATAGCCACTTGGTAGCAGCTAGCTAGTTGCGATGATCGGATGCAAAGGTCCAGAGTTTACGGCAGGAATCCGGCGATGTAGTGGCTTCTAGTCGTGTTAGTGAAGAGTCCGGGAGGCATCAGCTGTGTAGCCGAGTGATCATAGGGTCCACTGAGCAGGCCAGGAGATGGGCCTGGTTGAATGGCTAGCTTTGGGGCTGGGCTGAGCATCTGGAATAATGGCCCAGTAATCTGGAGTTATGGTGGAGAAAAGCAGTCCTGATATGCTCAGGTTTGATATCGCACTGTGCAGACTGGCGTTGAGGAAGTGGCAGAAACCAAACTACTAGGAGTGCAGCTTGACAACTGCTTATCATGGTCGTCTCAAATAACTAATCTATGTAAAAAAAAAAAATAGCATGCATGATCAGAAGGATAGCTAAATATTTACAAGGAAAGATTCTTAAGCAAATAACACAAGGATTAATTGAGAGTCAGGTGAACTACTGTTCTGTGGTCTGGGGAAATGCATCAGCAAGCGAATTTAGGAGAACAATTGTTTTAAGGTGGAGATGTGGTTCTTCTGTTGTAGTCATGTGCAATGCTCTTGGTTGGTCATCAATCAACAAGGTAATTGAAAAAAACATGCTTATTCAATTTAATAATGTACACCATTTAAAACGGCCAAACTCTATTCACAACTGTATTCAGTTGGTAAGAGACAGACATTCAGTAAATACTAGGAATAGATTGTCCACCATCTATGTGTTATCCAGACAGAAAAGAGAAATAGGCTAAGTAACATTTCGATGTAGAGCATAAAGAAATTGAATAATGTAACTGAGCAAACCAGAAACCTCTCAATATACTGTATATATTTAAACAATTCTTTAAAACCATTTAAATATAATACATAGAAATGTTGTGTTGGACTATAGTAGATGAAGATTCAATATCTTTTTAGTATTTATCGCGTCAATATGTTAGTGTATTATGTATTATGTTTGTAACAGTGTGTTTATATGTGAAAATGTGTTTGTATTATAAATTGTATTTGAATGTTTAAGGACTCTTGGAAGATTAGTCCAAAGTAGGACTAAAAGAGATCCGAATAAAAATCTAAAATCAAAATCACTGTTTTACAGCCTGTGTTCGTAATGGCTGCTCAGTGAAACGACCTGTCCTGATTTGTCATGGATGCTTGCTAAAAAAAACTTTAATGAGCAAACCTTCCTTCATGACCTGGCCACTGTAAATTGATGTAGAATCAGCTTGATCCCCTCTGTCGAAGACACTTGGACCTTCTTGTTTGATATTTTCAGTGATATTTTTAACAAACACGCCCCTATAAAGAAAAGGAGAATTAAAAACAGGTTCAGCCCCTGGTTCGACTGTGATCTTGCAGAGTTACTCCACCTCAAGAATTGCATTTGGCAAAAGGATCGGCACACACATACTCAGGCTGACTGGCTCTCGCTCAGGCAAATGAGAAATAAGTGCACTCAGGCTATCCCGAAGTCCAAAGTTAGTTACTTTAAGCAGCAGTTCTCTCTCAGTGGGTCTAACACCAAGAAGTTCTGGAAAACGATTAAAGACCTGGAGAGTAAACCCTCCTCCTCACAGCTGCCCATGTCCCTTAAAGTTGATGATGTGGTTGTTACTGACAAGAAGCACATGGCTGAGCTTTTTAATCACCACTTCATTAAGTCAGGATTCCTAGTGGACTCAGCCATGCCTCCTCCTCTCTCTGGTATGAAATCTGGTTTCCGCTCAGGGTATGGATGTATCACTGCAACCTTAAATGTCCTCAATAATGTCACCATTGCTCTTGATTCTAAGCAATGTTGTGCTGCTATTTTTATTGACTTGGCCAAAGCTTTTGATACGGTAGACCATTCCATTCTTGTGGAGCGACTAAGGAGTATTGGTGTCTCGGAAGGATCTTGGACCCGGTTTGTTAATAACTACCTCTCTCAAAGAGTGCAATAAAGTCAGAATATCTGCTGCCTCAGCCACTGCCTGTCACCAAGGGTGTACCCCAAGGCTCGATCCTAGGCCCTGCGCTCTTCTCAATTTACATCAACAACATACAGTAGCTCAGGCAGTAGGAAGCTCTCTCATCCATTTATATGCAGATGATCCAGTCTTATACTCAGCTGGCCCCTCCCCGGATTTTGTGTAAAACGCTCTACAACAAAGCTTTCTTAGTGTCCAACAAGGCCACCAGGCCTCCAGTGCACCTCCCCAGCCCGGTACGTTCTGTGCCGGCTTCCCGCACTCGCCCTGAAGAGCATGTCATCAGTCCGGTGCCACCTGTGCCGGCTCCACGCAGCAGGCCTCCAGTGCGCCTCCCCAGCCCGGTACGTCCTGTGCCGGCTCCCCGCACTCGTCCACCAGTGCTTGTGTACAGTCCGGAGTCTCCAGCGACGGTCTACAGCCCGGAACCTCCAGCGACGGTTCACCATCCAGAGCTTCCAGCGACGGTTCACAGTCCAGAGCTTCCAGCGACGGTTCACAGTCCAGAGCCTCCAGTGACAGTCCACGGTCCGGAGACTCCAGGGACTGTCTACAGCCCGGAACCTCCAGCGATGGGTCACAGTCCTGTGCCGGCTCCACACACCAGGCCTCCAGTGCGCCTCCCCAGCCCGGTATGTCCCGTGTCGGCTCCCCGCACTCGCCCCCTGAAGAGCGTGTCATCAGTCCGGTGCCACCTGTGCCGGCTCCACGCACCAGGCCTCCAGTGCGCCTCCCCAGCCCGGTATGTCCTGTGTCGGCTCTCTGCACTCGTCCACCAGTGCGTGTGTAACGGATGTGAAATGGCTAGCTAGTTAGCGGGTGCGCGCTAGTAGCATTTCAATCAGTTACGTCACTTGCTCTGAGACTTAAGTAGTGTTGCCCCTTGCTTTGCAAGGGCCTCGGCCTTTGTGGAGCGATGGGTAACGACCGTGCTTCGTGGGCAACCGTTGTTGATGTGTGCAGAGGGTCCCTGGTTCGCGCCCGGGTCGGGGCGAGGGGACGGTTTAAAGTTATACTGTTAGATTGATGCTGTTGACCCGGATCACTGGTTGCTGCGGAAAAAGGAGGAGGTTGAAAGGGGGGTGAGTGTAACGGATGTGAAATGGCTAGCTAGTTAGCGGGTGCGCGCTAGTAGCATTTCAATCAGTTACGTCACTTGCTCTGAGACTTAAGTAGTGTTGCCCCTTGCTTTGCAAGGGCCGTGGCTTTTGTGGAGCGATGGGTAACGCTGCTTCGTGGGCGACCGTTGTCGATGTGTGCAGAGGGTCCCTGGTTCGCGCCCGGGTCGGGGCCAGGGGACGGTTTAAAGTTATACTGTTACACGTGTGTACAGTCCGGAGTCTCCAGCGACGGTCTACAGCCCGGAACCTCCAGCGACAGTTCACAGTCCAGAGCTTCCATCAACGGTCCACGGTCCGGAGCTTCCAGCCACGGTTCACGGTCCGGAGCTTCCAGCGACGGTCCACGGTCCGGAGCCTCCAGCGACGGTCCACTGTCCGGAGCTTCCAGCGACGGTCCACGGTCCGGAGCCTCCAGCGACGGTCCACTGTCCGGAGCTTCCAGCGACGGTCCACGGTCCGGAGCCTCCAGCGACGGTCCACGGTCCGGAGCCTCCAGCGACGGTCCACGGTCCGGAGCTTCCAGCGACGGTCCACGGTCCGGAGCTTCCAGCGACGGTCCACGGTCCGGAGCTTCCAGCGACGGTCAACGGCCCGGATCCTCCAGCGACGGTCCACGGCCCGGAGCTTCCTGTGCTGGTGCCATGACTGAAGCCTTCCTCTGCGCCTGTGCCCAGTCCAGGCACGGCGTCCAGTCCCGCTCCATGACTGGAGCCTTCTTTTACACCGATGCCCAGTCCAGGCACGGCGTCCAGTCCCGCTCCATGGCCGGAGCCTTCCTCTACGCCGGTGTTCAGTCCGGGCACGGCGTACAGTCCCGTTCCATGGCCGGAGCCTTCCTCTGCTCCGGTGCCCAGTCCGGGCACGGCGTTCAGCCCGGCTTCAGGGTCAGATCCGCAGTCTGATCGGGGGCTACGTCCCGCACCAGGAGCCGCCACCGACGCTAATTGTCCACCCTAACCCTCTCCATCCAGGTTCAGGTTTTGCGGTCAGAGTCCGCACCTTTGGGGGGGTACTGTCACGCCCTGACCATAGAGAGCCCTTGAGGTTCTCTATGGTGCAATAGGTCAGAGTGTGACTAGGGGGTGTTCTAGTCCTGAATTTCTATGCTGGTGTCAGTATGGTTCCCAATTGGAGGCAGCTGATGATCGTTACCTCTAATTGGGTATCATACTTAGTGTGGTCCTTTTCCCACCTGCGTTTGTGGGATTTTGTTTTGGTTTAGTGCTATGTGCGCTACGAACTGCACGTTCGTTTAATCTTTGTTGTTTTTTGAAGGTTCACTTTAATAAATATGTGGAACTCTGCGCCTTGGTCCGCTCATTATGTATACGACAAACGTGACATATATCAAAGTAGCACCCCTTTGCCTTGATGACAGCTTTGCACACTCTTGGAATTCTCTCAACCAGCTTCACCTGGAATGCTTTTCCAACAGTCTTGAAGGAGTTCCCACATATGCTGAGCACTTGTTGGCTGCTTTTCCTTCACTCTGCGGTCCAACTCATCCAAAACCATCTCAATTGGGTTGAGGTTGGGTGATTGTGGAGGCCAGGTCATATGATGCAGCACTCTATCACTCCTTCTTGGTCAAATATCCCTTACACAGCCTGGAGGTGTGTTGGGTCATTGTCCTGTTGAAAAACAAATGATAGTCCCACAAGCGCAAACCAGATAGGATGGCGTATCGCTGCAGATTGCTGTGGTAGCCATGCTGGTTAAGTGTGCCTTGATTTCTAAATAAATCACAGACAGTGTCACCAGCAAAGCACTATCATACCTCCTCCTCCATGCTTCACATTGGGGAGCACACATGCAGAGATCATCCGTTCACCTAATCTGCGTCTCACAAAGACATCGCGGTTGGATCCAAAAATCTCAAATTTGGACTCATTAGACCAAAGGACAGATTCCCACCGGTCTAATGTCCGTGCCTCATGCAACTTGGCCCAAGCAAGTTTCTTGTTCTTATTGATGTCCTTTCAGTAGTGTTTTTTTGCAGTAATTCGACCATGAAGGCCTGATTCGTAGTCTCATCTGAACAGTTGATGTTGAGATGTGTCTGTTACTTGAACTGTGAAGAATTTATTTGGGCTGCAATTTCTGAAGCTGGTAACTCTAATGAACTTATCCTCTGCAGCTGAGGTAACTCTGGGTCTTCCTTTCCTGTGGCGGTCCTCATGAGAGCCAGTTTCATCATAGCGCTTCATGGTTTTTGTGACTGCACTTGAAGAAACTTTCAAAGTTCTTGAAATGTTCCGCATTGACTGACCTTCATCTCTTTAAGTAATGATGGACTGTCACTTCTCTTTGCTTATTTGAGCTGTTCTTGCTAAAGTATGGACTCTGTCTTTTACCAAATAGGGCTATCTTCTGTATACCACCCCTACCTTGTCACAACACAACTGATAGCTCAAATGCATCAAGAAGGAAAGAATTTCCACAAAATAACTTTTAACAAGGCACACCTGTTAATTGAAATGCATTCCAGGTGACATCCTCATGAAGCTGGTTGAGGGAATGCCAAGAGTTTGCAAAGCTGCCATCAAGGCAAAGGGTGGCTACTTTGGATAATTTTGATTAGTACAAATAATGAAAAACTCTGGAATGAGAAGGTGTGTGCAAACTTGTGACTGGTTTAGTATGGCTGTGGACGTCAGGAGATGAAGTGGAAACCGGCCACTAGGGGCAACATTGAGTGTGTAGGTTTTGGTTTTGCTCTGGCCTTTGTGGACGGGGATGATGGATGGGCATTTGCCTTTGACTCCAAAGGTTGCAAGTTTCTTATCCAGCAATTCAAAGTTGTTTTAGATTCGTTTTTTAAATAATTTTTTATTTTATTTTGTATTTTATCTCCTTTTTCTCCTCAATTTTCGATCTTGTCTCATCGTTGCAACTCCCCAACAGTCTCAGGATAGGCGAAGGTGGAGTCATGCGTCAGCCAGCTGCATCAATATGTCAGAGGAAACACCATTCAACTGGCGACCGGGGTCAGCCTGCAGGCACCCAGCGCGCCACAAGGAGTCGATGGAGCACGTCGATGGAGCACGATGAGCCAAGTAAATCCCCACCGGCCAAACCCTCCCCGAACCCAGACGAAGCTGGGCCAATTCTACGCTGTATATAGAACTCCCGGCCCCGGCCGGTTGTGGCACAGCCCGGTCTGTAGTAACACCTCTAGCACCTTTAGACCACCTTGCCACTCGGGAGGCCGAGATTTTTGTTTTAAGCCTATCCCAAACCTTACCTTAACCATTCGGAGTTAATGCCTAACCTTAAGATTTCAGAGTTAATGCCTAAACTTAACCATGACCTTAAAAATTGTGGTGTTAGTGCCTAAACTTAACCTTAAACACTTCTAAATTTGATGTTTGCAGCAACTTCAAAATGTGATGTTGGAGGAACATGGATGAACGTTTAATTCTGATCTGAGACTGAGTGGGCTAGCTGCAGCCGGACATGACAATGACATTAATACATGCTAATAGCTGAATAGTTAACTAGGGACATAACCAGCCAAACTAGACAATATTTTTTGAATTGTCTATCTAGTTAGTCCGGAACTTTCAATAAATTCCCTGGTTTTCCTGAAAAACTGTTTGGAGGATCCCGGATCAGGAGGGAATGAGCAGGAAAGTCTACAACCAGGATTTCTGGAAAAACAGGGAATTTTTTGATAGTTCCCTAGAAGTATGCTACCCTAACCCGGTGTATAGGTGTTGGTGTGTTGTTCAATCAAATGGTCATCTGTGATCAAGGTAATATTGCGTAGCTCGGATGTGTTTTTACAGTTTCTGGAAATGTGGGATTGTAGAAACACCATCACACACCCACATATTGTTGATAGACTATTTGTAATGTTTGCTGTAGGTCTTGACCTGTTCCTCTCACCCACTCAATGGCCTAGTCAATACGTGTATCAAATTATTCATTTGCTTACAAAAGACTGATAAAGACATAAAAATAGAAAAGGAAACATTTTTATATCATCCCACATTAAATAGGTACATAAAATGGTACTCCGATGTACACAAATATAGTACAGTATATATATAACATAAATGCTAATACTGTCAAGAAGAGAAGCAGTAAGTTAGCATTTCACTGTAAGGTCTACACCTGTTATGACAAATAAGATGTCATTTCATTTGAGTTGGGATGTGTTCAGTGAGGTGTCATCTTCAGAACGTTGCCGATAGAAATGTAATGAAATAGAGCTGAAATTACTCCTCTAAGAGATAGACAATCATATCTGTCCTATACAATGTATTTCTATCTGAATGCACTGTAACAGTATACCCTCCTGAACAGGCCTCTGCTGTAGAGGAATGTACATCTTGCCCCCTCTCTCTTCCACACCTTCACTCTCTGTCGCTGCTCTAACATCAAAACATCTGGTTTCATGGGGCTGTCTTGGATTTCAGGAAACCCTCTCTGTGAGCATGACATCACTACACAGCAGTCCTCTGGAGCAAGCAGAATTACTAAGCGTGTATGCACGTGTGTGTACATTTTGCATTACTCAGCTGATTCCGTGCTTAGTAAACACTTTCCCCTGCATCACTGACTGAGGTACAAATAATGCTAAAAATTAGAGCTGCTTCTTTTCCTCTTCCTCGTAGAAATAAATACCTCAAGCTAGAATCCTTGTCTGAATAAAATACAATATAACATGTCTTAATAACTTAGTGACTGATAGTGACTGTGATCTGAAGTACACCCAGAATAATCTTTAGACTTATGACTGTCCAGTCTTGCTTCAACTCATTCTAGGTTTTCAGCAGATCACGAGTTGATCAAAGTTCAGTTACTCAGTGACAGTCATAGTCAGTAACAGTTGTTCATAATGGCACAAACTGATCTGAGTTCAGTCACTCAGTGATGATCTATGTCAGTAACAGTTGATCAGCAGTACCTGAGCTGATCCAGGTTCAGCAGTAGCCGATCGAGGTAGCCCTTGAGTCTGTTTAGTGCCACTGGACTCACACTCAGACCAAACTTCCTGACACTGTCCTTCAGAGCGTCCTCCAACCCACCCTCTCCTGTCTGTTTCTGCTGGCGACCTGGGCAGCGCGACATCATCCAGTTCTCCAGCTGACCCCGCATAGTGGAGGCGTCTTCCACCAGCTGTTTGAGGTCCGCCATGTCTAGAGAGATCAGCAGGTCCTGGTAGAACCCCATGGTCTCTACTATGGAAGGCAGGCCTTCTATAGGCTGGTCTCCTGCAGCTGCCGGGAAAAACAATTCCAGGCCGTCGATTACCAGGTTAGAAGAGGAAGGGAGCTGGAGGGAGGGAGGGAGAGAGAGAGAAAGATGTGATTAAAATAAGATTTATGTAGACTAAACATTGTTTTACAAGTCACATTTATCAACAAGCCAAAGACTGCATTAGTCAGTACACTAATGATTGATTGACTGACTAATTGATAGATGGATTGATTACCTTTTTGATTTCCATCTGTGTCCTGTACACCATGGTCTGAGCAAGGAATTTGACCTTGGTTCTCACTATGTCCAATGACAGTGAAGCTCCTGCCCCCATACTGAAAGTGCCAGTAGAAAGGACACCAGCGGGGCCATGGAACAATCCATATATGTAGTCTGTATGAACAGGTGTATGCGCGTGAATGTGTGTACGCGTGTCAATGTGTGTGTGTCTTGAACCTGGTGCTTAATCTGTGTATATATATAAAGAATAGCCCAGGTATTCCTGTAGGAGGGCAGAGATACATCCTATAAGTTCAGGTTGTTCTTTTATTGTCTGTTACAGAACACATACACTTATGCACTTCCATAATATTCATATACATTTGGTTATTTTTAAAGTCTAAACTTCCATGGCATGTTTTGGTTGAGAATAAATATTTGTTTTAGACCAATCAATATTTGGCAGAGGGTTGGGGGTGAAATCCCTACCAAGAGAGAACAGCCTGCCCTCTGATAAATAGGCTACAGATAAGATTTACCGTACTACACCCATACTACTGAAAACAGACAGAACCAAGTCTACCAAGTCTACCAAGTCTACCTGATCTACTTGGTTGGCTGTATATTCCACATGCTTCCTTTCAAACGTTCTTTCTAAAGTTCAAAGTTAAGTGTAAAATGTTTATTTAAAGAAATGGCACCTCACTTCATGAAAGACAATCAAACCAAACCATGCATTACGGACAAGATAAAGTTTCACTACATCAGCTGTTCAAATCTGTACATATTATTTCAGTAGCACATACTAACACACAGAGAGAGAGTACTAGTGATAAAGCAAATGATAGAAGTAGAGAGAGTGATAGAGAAAGTGCAGTGGAGAGAGTATCTTACCTCTGAGGGTCTGTGCGTTTGTCACTCCCAGGCTCCATCAGGTCTTCTCTTATAGCTGAGGGCAGTTGACTCATCTCTTACTCACTCTCACCTCTCCCCATCCTCCCCTTTACTCACCTCTCCTCCCCCTCTACACAAGAGTCCCCCGGTAGTCTGGGTAGCAGGACAGGAGACAGGAGGTTCAAAACATACACACACACATATATTTTGTGTATTTGCTGATTGTGTGGATATCTGTCAGAGGATGTCACTACCTCCTGGCTCTCTTTCTCATCTCTCCATGGATGGTACATTTACATGTTTGAAAAGTAGGGTGTTCCCTGATCCGCTAGCTCATATAGGTGCTTATCTGTGGTGTGTGTGTGTGTGTGTGCGTGCGTGACTACAATACGTACCCGAGGGTATGTCACCATTAGGCTGATCCCTATCTCATTGATGTATGTGTCTTATTGACTGGTATGGGAGAGACTGTTAATGTCATTACAGTGTAAATACCTACTGCAACACCCAAAACATGGGGACAGGCAGTGGTGGAAAAAGTACTCAATTCTCATACTAGAGTAAATGTAACGATACCTTAATAGAAAATGACTCAAGTAAAAGTCACCCAGTAAAATATTACTTGAGTAAAAGTTTTAAAGTATTTGGTTTTAAATATACTTAAGTTTAAAAAGTAAAGGTAGTTGCTAAAATAAACTTAAGTATCAGAAGTGAAAGCACGTATAATTTAAAATTCCTTATATTAAGAAAACCGGATGGCACAATTGTATTTTTATTTTAAATTTACGGATAGCCAGGGTCACAGTCCAACACTCAGACGTAATTTAAAAACAAAGCATTTGTGTTTAGTGAGTCCGCCAGATCAGAGGCCGTTGGGATGACCAGGGATGTTCTCTTGATAAGTGTGTGAATTGGACCATTTTCTGTCCTGCTAAGCATTCAAAATGTAATGAGTACTTTTGGGTGTCAGTGGAAATGTATGGAGTAAAGAGTACATACTTATCTTTAGGAATGTAGTGAAGTAAAAATAAAAGTTGTCAAAAATATAAATAGTAAAGTACAGATAGCCCCCAAAAATGACTTAAGTAGTACTTTAAAGTATTTTTACTTAAGTACTTTACACCATTGGAGACAGGAGGGAGCAGATCAGTGTCTGATGACTGGAGGGAGTAGGCATCACAGTGGTCAGCAGTGTCTGATTACAGCACTGCCAGAGGGACACTGTCATCGTGCCCAGAACTCTGGTCACACAGCTCTGATGGTCCCAGTGACAATAATACAGCAGCCCTGGTCACAGTCTCCAGCACCCCCCGGATTGACTGACCTTCATGTCTTAACGTAATGATGGACTGTCGTTTCTTTTTGCTTATTTGAACTGTTCTTGACATAATATTGACTGTTACCAAATAGGGCTATCTTCTGTATACCAACCCTACCTTGTCACAACACAACTGATTGGCTCAAACGCATAAAGAAGGAAAGAAATTTCACAAATGTAATGTTTTAACAAGGCACAGCTGTTAATTCAAATGCATTCCAGGTGACTACCTCATGAAGCTGGTTGAGAGAATGCCAAGAGTGTGCAAAGATGTCATCAATGTGGCTACTTTGAAGAATCTCAAATCTAACATATGTTTTGATTTGTTTAACACTTTTTTGGTTACTACATGATTCCATATGTGTTATGTCATATTTTTTGACGTCTTCACTATTATTCTACAATGTAGAAAATAGTAAAAATAAAGAAAAACCCTGGAATGAGTAGGTGTGTGTGATGCCATTGGTTGATTGAGTGTATTTTCTGATCTAAAAATTAATGGATTCATGTTTTGTAGCAATGATTGTGGCCTTTGTCTTTCGCCAATTGCACGATCACGCTAGATTTTGTGGCATAGAAAAAGTTAAGATATCAGACAGGGGAAGTGATATAACTAATATTCTGAGCAAAAGAGAATGTTTTGGGATTTTCACCCTTCAGACATTTTTTCCTAAAGGTCTTAATGATGAAATGCCTATGTACTGTATGTTATGTTGTAAATTTGAACATGAATTATGCCCCTATTTCAGATTACTCTGACGTTTTCCTTGCGCTGTACCCAATGATTCATGAAAACATGTTTGGTAGGTCGATGTCCTCATTGTGGTTTTACAGATGTGTTTAGTACATTTTATGTACACACTTTATTCTAATATTATGAAATGCATATGTGTAAAAAAATACCTATTATATTTCCTGAGCTGTCTTATACAGCATCTCCTAGATATAGGACGAACACTTCAAAACCTTTTTATGATTTATTTTTGGACTGTCTTTTTTGCCATTTATTAATGTGTTATTCAATGCGTTTCTCTGGGCTATAGTAGTAAAGGCCAAATTCAATATTTTATCAAATTATTTGTTTATATTTTTTTATAACTAAAGGGGTCATAAAATTCTAAATCAAATAGCTAAATGATCCATAGTATGACCATCTTAAAACAATTCCATATGTCTGCTTAGAACCATGTTGACTGAATGTTCCAGGCAGGGTCCTGAATGTTCTTAAGCTGGTGAAACTGTTCTTGTGTTGGGCAATGGCAGCTGGTTAGCAGGCATTAGTGCTGTAGCGATGTTAGAAGGGATGTTGGGTTTGGGGAGCATGCCTCTCCCACCCACTGATTTGACCTCTTGAGGAAGATGTTTGTACTGCAGGTGTCCTGGAAAGACATGAAGACTGATCATAAGGATGTGTAAGACATGGAGACAGATCATGAGAATGTGTAACCATACAAGAAACCATGTTCATCTGTAAACAAAAAAGGGTAAAGTAGACCGGTATGTGTTTTGTTATACTCAGAGTCAAAAATGGAACATTGCGATGGGCTGTTAGAAAAAGGGGTGGAAAGTTTGAAGGGGGCATGACTTGTAAAAAGACTAGTCATGTACTGTTGTGTATGCGCACCTACAGTTGTGCTGTTGAGGAGACAAGCACTGTCAACAATAGAGTGAGCACAAGCACTGTCAACAATAGGCTAGAAGAGTATACTAAAGGCCCCTCTCCTCCATGCCAAAGAACAGACTGTAAGGGTAGGAAAAGTTTGAGGAGCACTAAGTTTGTGTATTGATGATTTTGTTTTCTCAAGAGGTGATAGTGCTTCATATATACCTTTGGCTATCCTGGCTTGTTTGCGTCCCACATTCTCATTATAATCCAGGATAGCAAGATGTGTCCGCTCCTTCATGCCCAGCAGCCCAAAATGCTGCCGCTTTGGGGTGACCTGTGTGCTTACAAAAACAAAACAGAGTAGACTAATTATTTTGGGTTTTCTAATTGAAAGTATTGAAACAATATGCTGTTATTGATGACTATTAAACTGTATGATTTGAATCTGGCTATTTGTGAGTGATCCGTTGTCAAACGTTTGTCCAACACAAAAGGTATTCATACATAACTGAGTCTATGGAAAGCCACTTCTTCTTGCCATGGTCATCATCAGACAGGTCAGGGTGTTGACAGTGGACTTCCCCCTCCCCTCTGTCCAGCTGTGTACGTCACAGATGTGCTCCTTCAAAGACAGACAACATATATACTTGATTTGAGATATCTTCAGGACATGCACCAGTACAATTACTAGGTGTCTCCTGGTTCTGCAGTACTAACCTTTCACTGTGTGCCACACATCAAGCTCATGTCAGAGAAGTGCTCCCTCATCGTTCAGTTGTGACCACATCCACTTGGAGACCCATGTTGTCCAACAGCTCTGTCAGGGCCCACTTGAAGCCAATTGCCTCCATCGTAACAGAGCTGGGTGCCTCTGTGACCTGTAACTGCAAAAGTAAACCAGAATTACAGCCGGCCACCAGGTGTGATAACACAACATGCCATTAACCATCATACTGTATTCATAATACTGTACCTGTATCAGTTCAGTCTGCACAATCTCATTGGTGTCATTGGTCATCAGGGAAGAGGTGGTGTATTTAGTGCTATATAGACAGAGTAGAGTACTGTATTGATCCCACCTTGGGATTTTTTCGAATCACTTATCACCATAACAAGCATAAAGACAATACCTGTATCAATGAAAACACATGATAAAAACACATACTAACTCGTCCGGGTCAGGGGAGGGTTTGGCCGGCAGGGATGTCCTTGTCCCATCGCGCACTAGCGATGTTGTTAGGTGTACGGTGTTTCCTCCGACACGTTGATGCGGATGGCTTCCTTGATAACTGGGCATTGTGTCAAGAAGCAGTGTGGCTTGGTTGGGTTGTGTTTCAGAGGACGCACGGCTCTCGACCTTCGCCTCTCCTGAGTCCGTACAGAGTTGCAGCGATGAGACAAGACTGTAACTACCAATTGGATACCACAAAATTGGGGAGAAAAAGGGGTACAAAAATGTAAAAAATACACAAAAAAATACACATACTAACATACATAAGTAGGCACTATCTGTTAAATAGCAATAAAAAGATAGAGACCTGTAGCCTGGACTGTTGCTGCGTGCATGCCCAGACAGCTGTGCTTCAACAACATTTTCCTCCTGATCCAGGAACAGTTTTTGCAAAATAGCATTCCTTCGTTACCCATATTGTGCATTTATGAATGTAAACAGGTAGGTGTTCTGAATCTGATAGAGGGTGGTGTTGGCAAACAACTTCAGGTTCATGGTCTGAGTCGTCCTGCAGCTCGGTGTAAGTGCCTCCTGAAAACAGCACAGACACAGCCATGAGAAGCTGAACCTCTGCCATTTCCTGAATGTCAGGACTGGAGGTCCATGTTCCTGTGTGTACACCATTACAGTCGCACTTCACTTTCATTGTGGCCCCAACATATCCAATGTCTGTAGAGATGATTGGCTGTCAGAACTTCATGAGCTCCATGACCTTGGACTGATAGACTTTACACTTTGGCTCTTGCAGGTGTTTTCCTCTTCCAAGTCAGCTGAGCTTGAGCTTGTTACTGGTCCGAAAGATTTCATCCAATGGGTCTACGGGATCTGTATTACTAAAGTTGGTATTTAGGTCATCATCCGCAGCTTCAGGATTTGTCTGTAGGACACACAGTAGTCAGTGATTAGCCAACATTTTAGTACTTTTTCCAAATCAATACATACTCAAACAAGGTACTACATCCACCCATCCCTTCATGTCAATAGATCATGCATACTAACCTTCACACACAATCTCCACCCCCAACATACACCAGTCATTCATCCACACCATCCCCTTCTAACTAATACCTCTACTTTTCTCTAATTTAGATGTCAAGCTTTGCATAAACAATCAACTAAGCCTCCATAATACAAAGAAAACTATAGTATTAGTTGAAGCCTACTTATAAACACACTAACTATGACAAGACACGGATCATGTTTATGCCTAGCTCCAGTATATTTATTTTCTTGTCATGGAAAGATTTAGCATAGGTGACTTACATTAGTTCCTGGTGCTGAGCTTGATGTAGATGCTGCTGCAGATCGGACTCTGTAACTAGAACATAAAGGCCAGTCACATTAGCCTTTGTGGCAGCTAGCTAATGGTAAGATACTCTACATGACCTAAAGTATGTGGACACCGGCTCATCGAACATCTCAATCCAAAATCATGAGCATCAATATGGAGTTGGTCCCCCCGCCGAAGACGTGGATGTCGATTAAGGCAGCCCCCCGCACCTCTCTGATTCAGAGGGGTTCGGTTAAATGCGAAAGACACATTTCAGCTGAAGGCATTCAGTTGTACAACTGACTAGGTATCCCTATTTTCCTTTGCTGGTATAACAGCCTCCACTCTTCTGGGAAGGCTTTCCACTAGATGTTGGAACATTGCTGCAGGGACTTGCTTTCATTCAGCCACAAGAGCATTAGTGAGGTTAGGCACTGACGCTGGGTGGTTAGGCCTGGCTCGCAGTCGGCATTCTAATTAATCCCAAAGGTGTTCGATGGGGTTGAGGCCAGGGCTTTGTGCAGGCCAGTCAAGTTCTTTCACACTAAAGAAGGACATATATCTATTCCTAAATATTTAAAATGAGAAACGATTGGGATTCCATAAGTAGAGATGGGGTCCTCTGTCAGGTTCTTGAGGCGGAGTAGGGCAGAGTTGTTTAGATTTATTTTATAACTTGAGAGGGAGCTGAATTTGTTTATGAACTTCGAAGCGTTTGGGAGAAATTGCGATACATTGTCTAGATAAAGTAAGATATCATCGGTGTATAATGAGATGACGTGATCCATAGAATTGAAACATATTGGTGTAATTTCTTTCGATTGTTGAACTGCCTGGGCCAGAGGCTCCCAAGACAATACAAACCGCAGAGGTGAGATGGGATCACCTTGCCATCTACTTCTAGTTAATCTGAACGGAGCAGAGCAGGTATAGCCTGTTATTACTATGGCTGAGGGACTGGCATATAGTATTTTAATCATATTAATGAAATTGGAGCCAAGTCCAATATATTCCAAAACTGACCAAAGATAGGACCATTCTAGTCTATCAAAAGCTTTTTCTGCATCGAGAGATAGAACTGCCCAAGGAGCTTTGGTTTCTGATGCATATACTGTAAGATATGTAATAGACAACGGAGGTTATCTGAGGATAAACATTTTATAATAAACCTGCTTTGGTCTGGATGTATCAATTTGGGTATGTACGTTTCGAGATGGGGCGACAGAATGTTTGAATTCTGTTTATATATGTGTTTAATAAAGATAGAGGGCGTTAGTGAGAGCACTGTGTGGCGTCCGTGACTTTTTTGTAACAAAAAGCTAAATTACTGCTGCATTTACATCCCTTCCAAATGAACCTTTGTGAACGGCTGTGTTAATCATTTTGAATAATAGTTGACATAATTGGTTCCAAAATGTTAATAATAAATAGACTTCAGGACGAATAGCGTCCCAACCAGGTGATTTGCCTTTATTAATGTTATCCAATTGTCACGATCGTCTTGATGAGGAAGAGTGGACCAAGGCGCAGCGTGATATAAATACATCCTCTTTTTATTATACGAAGAAGATGAACACGAAACGAAACCCTTTACAAACTAACAAAACAACAAACGACCGTGAAGCTACAAAACGAAAGTGCACACACACGCTACTAACGTTTAGACATAGACAATTACCCACAACAGCCTAATGCCTATGGCTGCCTTAAATATGGCTCCCAATCAGAGACAATGAAAGACAGCTGTCTCTGATTGAGAACCACTCAGGCAACCATAGACATACCTAGACACCTACACTGAACACAACCCCATAAACTCTACCAAAACCCCCTAATACAATACAACCACCCAATATGAGACAAATACACACAAACATCCCCCATGTCACACCCTGACCTAACTAAAATACAGAAAACAAAGATAACTAAGGCCAGGGCGTGACAGTACCCCCCCCCCCCCCCCCCCCAAAGGTGCGGACTCCGGCCGCAAAACCTGACACAGAAGGGGAGGGTCCGGGGGGGCCTTCCTACGGCGGCGGCTCGGGTGCGGGACGTGGCCCCCACTCCACCATAGTCAATACCCGCTTTGGTGGCGCCTCTGGAACGGCGACCCTAGCAGCGAGTCCCGGACTGAAGACCAACTAAGGCCAGGGCGTGACACCAATGCCCTTTAAGTTCATGGAGAGAGATTTGTGCTCCCAGCAAACCGGCTTCCTTAGTTGAGAGAAGAAGAGTTCTTATATCTTTCAAAAGGACTTAAATCTGTATTGGCATGAATTTCCAATTAGAGGTGTGCAATTAATTATAGAAACCGGAGAATCTTTGGTTGATGAATGTGGGTTCTGATAGTAATTCACCTGTTTCAGATTCAATGGCTGCAATATCCGCTAATTGATCATTACTGTGAAGGTTGTTAGCCAGTAGACGACTGGGTCGATTACCATAGAAGTAAGGGTTCAGTTGAACTCGATGGATGGCAGATACTGCTCTCTGTGTTATCAATAGATTTAGTTCTGTCTTGCCTTTGGAGAGAGGAGTTGCTAACTGGTCAAAAAAGTGTTTTTTGAGAATGCTCTAACATCGTTAACAACTTTTACAAATCCTTTATCTTCTTTAATGCAGTTGCATGGCAGCCCTTAAAATCAGAGGATCATCCACTGAATTTTTGTTCATTATGAATTCATTCAATTCAGTTTCAAATTGTTCACAGAAAATTTGATTTTATAGTAAGGAAATGTCAAAGCGCCATCTTGTGACTCTTTTAGGAAATTCTAAAATGTTTAATGACAGTAGTCAGCATAATGATCAGATAGTCTCATATGTCAAATTTTTTATAAAAAAAAATAGAGGAGTAGATAATAGCATGAAATCAATTTGGGAGAATGTTTGTGCCTGTTTGAATAGAAAGTGTACTCTTTGGCTTTAGTGTTATGAGCTTGCCAGGCATCAATTAGGTTGTAATCAGAGAGTATATGTTGAAGAGCCTTAGCCTTAGGCATTCATGTCTGTCTGGCATTTCATGTAATGAAAGTCAGTCTATATCACTGTCAATATAAGTTATCATGTGACTTTGACCCTAAAGGTAAAGTGCCTTCAGAAAGTATTCATATCCCTTGACTTATTCCACATTTTGTTGTGTTACAGCCTGAATTCAAAATGGATTAAATCATTTTTTTCTCACCCATTTACACACAATAACCCATAATGATTAAGTGAAAACACGTTTTTAGAAGTGTTTGCTAAATTATTGAAATGAAATAGAAATATCTAATTTACATAAGTATTCATACCCCTGAGTCAAAACTTTGTAGAAGCACCCTTGGCGGCGATTACAGTTTTGAGTCATCTTGGGTATGTCTGTATCAGTTTTTCACATCTGGATTTGGGGATTTTCTCCCATTCTTCCCTGCAGATTTTCACAAACTCTGTTAAGTTAGAAGGGGAGCAACGGTGAACAGCAATCTTCAAGTCTTTCCACAGATTTTCAATGGGAACTCAAGTCTGGGCTTTGTTTGGGCCACTGAAGGACTTTCACATTCCTGTTCTGAAGTCATTCCAGCATTGCTTTGGCTGTATGCTTGGGGTCATCGTCCTCTTGGACCATAAATCTTTGCCCCAGACTAAGGTTGTTTGCACTCTGAAGCAGGTTCTCATCATGGATTTGTCTGTATTTGTCTCCCTTCATTGTTCCCTCTATCCTTACCAGTCTCCCAGTCCCTGCTGCTTAAAAGCATCCCCATAGCATGACGCTGCCAACACCATGCTTCATGGTAGGGATGGCGTTAGACGGGTGATGAGCTGTGCCTGCAGTTCAATCTTTGTCTCATCAGACCACAGAATCTTTTGCCTTATACTCTGTCTTTAACGCCTTTTTCCAAACTGAAGGCGTGCTGTCTTGCCTTTTTCTCAGCAGTGTTTCCACATAGCCACTTTCCCATAAAGCCCAGATTGGTGAAGTGCTGTAGAGACTGTTGTCCTTCTGGCAGGTTCTCAGTCAAGGAACTCTGTAGTTCTGTCAGTGGTCATTGGGTTCTTGGTCACCTGCCTGACCAATGTCTTTCTTGCCCGGTTGCTCAGTTTAGTCGGAAATCCAGTTCCAGGCAGAGTCTGGGAAGTTTAATATTTTTTCAATTTCCCAATGAAATTGTGCTCTTTCAAACTCAACACTTTAAACACTCTTTAAATCCAGATATATACTGACTATTCAAAATATTAAGAACACCTGCTCTTTCCATGATATAGACTGACCAGGTAAATTCAGGTGAAAGCTTTGATCCCTTATTGATGTCACTTGTTAAATACACTTCAATCAGTGTAGATTAAGGACAGGAAACAGGTTAAAGAAGGATTTTGAAACCTTTAAAACTGAGACATGGATTGTGTATGTTTGCCATTCAGAGGGTGAATAGGCAAGACAAAATATTTAAGCGTCTTTGAACGGGGTATGGTAGTAGGTGCCAGGTGTACTGGTTTGTGTCAAGAACTGCAACGCTGCAGGTTTTTCACACTCAACAGTTTCTCATGTGTATCAAGAAAGGTCCACTAACACCACCCAAAGGACATCCAGCCAACTTGACACAACTGTGGGAAGCATTGGTGTCAACATTGGCCAGCACCCCTGTGGAACGCTTTCGACACCTTGTAGAGTCCATGCCATGACGAATTGAGGCAGTTCTGAGGGCAAACTCAATATTAGGAAGGCGTTCCTAATGCTTGGTATACTTAGTGTATGACTCGTCACAATTCTCGGAGATCTACGGACAGTTCCTTGGTCTTCATTGTACAGTTTCTGCTCTGAAATGCACTGTCAACTTTGGGACCTTATATAGACAGGTGTGTTTCCAGAAAATGGAATTGGCCACAGGGGGACTCCAATCAAGTTGTAGTGACATCTCAAGGATGATCAAAGGAAATTGGATGCACCTGAGCTCAATTTGGAGTGTCATAGCAAAGTGGTTTGAATACTTATGTAAATTAGATATTTCTGTATTTCATTTTCAATATGTTTGCAAAAATGTCTAAAAACATGTTTTCAGGGCCTCCCGGGTGGCGCAGTGGTCTAGGGCACTGCATCGCAGTGCTAGCTGCGCCACCAGAGTCTCTGGGTTCGCGCCCAGGCTCTGTCGCAGCCGGCCGCGACCGGGAGGTCCGTGGGGCGACGCACAATTGGCATAGCGTCGTTAGGGAGGGTTTGGCCGGTAGGGATATCCTTGTCTCATCGCGCTCCAGCGACTCCTGTGGCGGCCGGGCGCAGTGCGCGCTAACCAAGGGGGCCAGGTACACGGTGTTTCCTCCGACACATTGGTGCGGCTGGCTTCCGGGTTGGAGGCGCGCTGTGTTAAGAAGCAGTGCGGCTTGGTTGGGTTGTGCTTCGGAGGACGCATGGCTTTCGACCTTCGTCTCTCCCGAGCCCGTACGGGAGTTGTAGCGATGAGACAAGATAGTAATTACTAGTGATTGGATACCACGAAAATTGGGGAGAAAATGCGATTAAAATATATATATATATATAAAATAAAAAAAACATGTTTTCACTTTGTCATTATAGGGTATTGTGTATAGATGGGTGAGAAAAAAAAATATTGAATCTAATTTTAGTTCAGGCTGTAACACAACAAAATGTGGAATAAGTCAAAGGGTATAAATACTTTCTGAAGGCACTGAATGATAACATACTACCATGACAAGTTATGCCAACAAAATTATATGATAATAATGAATGATGTCAACTTGACATTGGAAATGACATTACACTTATTGATGACTAGAACAAACATATATAAATATCTATTCATGTTTATCTCACATGCCATGTAGACTTATGACAGCGTTGTCTGCCTTAAAACCCCTTCATATAAAATGTTACTCCTTCACTTATTCAGTCTGTCAGTTCTGTGAAGGAGCTAGGAGAAATTAGATACTGTACATCCCTGGGCATCGGTTAGTGCTATCCGGAATCCTTTGGATGTCGCATACCCTAAACTCTAACCCTAACCTTAACACCTTAGCCCCTCCTTAACCCTTACCTTAACCATTTAACATTTCAAATTTATTGGGCTGACGTCCCAAGGATGCCAGATAGCAAGGACTCTGGGCATCTGACCAGGGCTTGGGGCCGACACAGTTTAACTTCCTGTGGGAAATGGAATGTTGTGATTGGTTGTTGCTACTGTTGATTCAGGAAGTGCCCCTGCTGTCTCAGTAAGGTGGCAAAATAGCATCAGGCAGCGTAGACAATAACATACAAACCGTGTTGGGCTACAACCCCCAGGCAGAGACATAGTTATTCACGTGATGAATGTGTTCGAGTTGGTTTCCTGCCGTCATGGTTTCCTGCCGGAAACAGGATGATGAATCGATTTCCCAGGGTTACTCAGCCTGCTCTTCTGTTGTTTTGCAACTCCTCGCCGGAGGACTCAGCAGTGAACCAACCAGTCATCACTGCAGAGAAACCATCAAAAACATCACAAACTTGATTGCACGGAACTGGACATGAACGCAAGCTTTACAAGCAACCCACTGGGCACAAACTGGTTGAATCAACGTTGTTTCAGCGTAATTTGTCAATGTATTGTGATGTGGAATCTACATAGAAAATACATTGGATTTGGAAAAAGTCATCAACTGTTGTTTTGAGGGTGAAATTTCCACCACATGATTATGTCATCATGGTAACCAAATTTCTACATAGAGAAATTATGTTGAATTTGTATCTTAAAACAACGTCATATCTTCAACGTTATATCTACTATCAGGATAAAAACTATAGGCTGGGCCGCACCTCCTACTGGAGTATTGATATATCTACAGCTACCCTTTGGTCTCCCATTCTGGGTTTTAACCAAGCCCTGCTATGGTATTTATCACCTACTATTACCAATGTGCTGCCATGAGAATGATTGTTAAAGTGATCTACACTTACTAAAAAAATTCAATGTTGCTATCGAAGTCATTCCAAAGGGTAGGTTTAACAGAGAAAATTAAATGTGACCATACTTTATCACTCATATATAATCAATGATGCTATTTAGGCCTATATAGCATTTGCAAAGTCATCAACAACTATTGTTTCAATTCAACCCAGAATTCAACAAAAATAGAAAATACAATAGGCCTAGGGTTTCAAGCTCAGGTTGATTTTAATTTGAATTATATTTAGTGATATTAACTTATGTTAGGGTGTCAATGCAACCAAATATCAGCATTTGAAAGAGATTGTTATTTTGTTTGGATAGTTCTATCTGTGCCACTGACTTAGTCTGGTTAATTGATATGTTAGATTCACTTCTCCATCTTAACCAAAAATCGAATTTAAAGAATTAGACTAAATCAAATCAATCTTTAATCTTTATTTAAAGTGCATTTAAAATTTAATTTGATTTAGTCCTATTCTTTAACTTAGATTTTTGGTTTACGATGGAGATGCAAATCGAACATGTAAATTATTAATTTGTAGACAAACTGGAATTAAAGCCAGAATAAGTCAGTGGCACAGATGAAACTGTCCAAGCAGAAGATGAATCTCATTCAAATGTTAATATTTGGTTATGTTGACAACCATACATAATTCAATATTACTTTTGTAATACAGTAAATAGCCTAAATGTAAGGCTATCTTACAAACTAATGTACCATTCAACCTTAAAAGTAGTAACATATCTATGGCCAAATTTTGAAGTTACTCTAACTATAATTGTCTTCTTATGTAATCATAAAAAGCGTGCATGTTCGAGTTAGCATGCATTCAGTATATTCTGAAAGTATTCAAACCCCTTGACTTTTTCCACATTTTGTCACGCTACGCCTTATTCTAAAATGGATTGAATTCCTTTTTCCCCCATCAATCTACACACAATACCCCATAATGACAAAGCAAAAACAGGTTTTTAGAAATTTTCGCAAATGTATGAAAAAATAAATGGAAATATCACATTTACATCAGTATTGAGACCCTTTACTCAGTACTTTGGTGAAGCACCTTTGGCAGCGATTACAACTGTCGAGTCTTCTTGGGTATGACGCTACAAGCTTGGCACACCTGTACTTGGGGAATTTCTCCCATTCTTCTCTGCAGATCCTCTGAAGCTCTGTCAGGTTGGATGGGTGGCCTCACTGCACAACTATTTTCATGTCTCTCCAGAGATGTTTGATCGTGTTGAAGTCCAGGATCTGTCTGGGCCAATAAAGAACATTTAGAGACTCTTCCGAAGCCACTCATGCATTGTCTTGGCTGTGTACTTAGGGTTGTTGTCCCGATGGAAGGTCAACCTTCGCCCCAGTCTGAGGTCATGAGCGCTCTGGAGCAGGTTTTCATCAAGGATCTCTCTGTACAATGCTTTGTTCAGCTTTCGCTCGATCCTGACTCGTCTCTTAGTCCCTGCTGCTGAGAAACATTCCCACAGCACATTGCTGCCACCACCATGCTTCACTGTAGGGATGGTGCCAGGTTTCCTCCAGACATGAACCTTGACATTCAGACCAAAGAGTTCAATCTTGGTTTCGTCAGACCAGAGAATCTTGTTTCTCATGGTCTGAGTTCTTTAGGTCCCTTTTGTCAAACTCTAAGCAGGCTGTCATGTGGCTTTTACTGAGGAGTGGCTTCTGTCTAGCCACTCTACCATAAAGGCCTGAAGGGTTGTCCTTCTGGAAGGTTCTCCCATCTCTACAGAGGAACTCTGGAGCTCTATCAGAGTGACCATCGCGTTCTTGGTCACCTCCCTGGTCAAGGCCCTTCTCCCCCGATTGCTCAGTTTGGCCGGGCGGCCAACTCTAGAAGAGTTTTGGTGATTCCAAACTTCTTTCATTTAAGAATGATGGAGGCCACTGTGTTCTTGGGGACCTTCAATGCTGAATTTGTTTTTGGGTACCCTTCCCCAGATCTGCGCCTCAACACAATCCTGCCTCCAAGCTCTACGGACAATTCCTTCGACCTCATGGCTTGGTTTTTGCTCTGATATGGACTGTCAACTGTGGGACCTTACATATACAGGTGTATGCCGTTTCAAATCATGTCAAATCAATTGAATTTACCAGGAATCCTAGTTCGACAATAAATCGTTGTTTGGTTTTAGAATGTCCATTACGTCTGTCGAGTTAGCAACTTTGGCTAGCATGGTGGAGCTCACGTTTCCACGAAGATTTTACGCATGAACGAAAAATTCAAAAAGTCAAAATAAAAGTTGAATAAACTGGTCAAACTGAGTTGAGAATCCATCTTTAGGATGTTTTTAAGAAATACATCCAATAACGTCCCAGACGGGGCATTTATTTGTGTCTACCAAACGAATTGCAACCAACCATATGACAAATCCTCGTGCGTCACCAAGTACTACCGATATGGCTGACCTCTCACTCCAACGAGTCCCATCCGGTCCCAGAAAAGGCTAGAGACTTCATTCAACGTTCTACTGCCTGTTGACATCTAGTGGAAGGCGTATGAAGTGCATACAGATCCATAAATACAAGGCAATTGAATAGGCAAGGCCTTACACAGAGACCCATTTTCAGAATTTTCACTTCCTGTTTGGAAGTTTGCTGCCAAATGAGTTCTGTTTTACTCACAGATATAATTCAAACAGTTTTAGAAACTTCAGAGTGTTTTCTATCCAATAGTAATAATAATATGCATATCATATGATCTAGGACAGAGTACAAGGCCGTTTAAATTGGGCACGATTTTTTCCCCAAAGTGGAAATGGCACCCCTATTTCCAAGAGTAATGTCAATATGCCTTATCCATTGCTGTTCTGGTTAGTGTTTATTGGCTTATTTCACTGTAGAGCCTCTAGCCCTGCTCATTATACCTTATCCAACCCTTCAGTTCCACCGCCCATACATGCGATGACATCACCTGGTTTCAATTATGTTTCTAGAGACAATATCTCTTTCATCATCACTCAATGCCTAGGTTTACCTCCACTGTATTCACATCCTACCATACCTTTGTCTGTACATTATACCTTGAAGCTATTTTATCGCCCCCAGAAACCTGCTCCTTTTACTCTCCGTTCCGGACGTCCTAGACGTCCAATTCTCATAGCTTTTAGCCGTACCCTTATCCTACTCCTCCTCTGTTCCTCTGGCGATGTAGAGGTGAATCCAGGCCCTGCCGTGCCTACCTCCACTCGTATTCCCCAGGCGCTCTCTTTTGATGACTTCTGTAACCGTAAAAGCCTTGGTTTCATGCATGTTAACATTAGAAGCCTCCTCCCTAAGTTTGTTTTTATTCACTGCTTTAGCACTCTCTGCCAACCCGGATGTCTTAGCCATGTCTGAATCCTGGCGTAGGAAGACCACCAATAACTCTGAAATCTCCATCCCTAACTACAACATTTTCAGACAAGATAGAACGGCCAAAGGGGGTGGTGTTGCAATCTACTGCAGAGATAGCCTGCAGAGTTTTGTCCGACTATCCAGGTCTGTACCCAAACAATTTGAACTTCTACTTTTAAAAATCCACCTCTCTAAAAACAAGTCTCTCACCGTTGCCACCTGCTATAGTCCACCCTCTGTCCCCAGCTGTGCTCTGGATACCATGTGTGAACTGATTGCCCCCCATCTATCTTCAGACCTCGTGCTGCTAGGTGACCTAAACTGTGACATGCTTAACCTGTTGGGGATGGGGGCGCTGTTTAGACTATTTATGCTAATTTGGCTAATTTTTTAAACGGCTTCCCACAAAATCCTTGATCGTACAATATGCATATTATTATTATTATTGGATAGAAAACAGTCTATAGTTTCTATAGGAGTTGAAATTTTGTCTCTAAGTGGAACAGAGCCCATTCTACAGCAATTTCCCTGACATGGAGTCAGATTTGAGAAATGTTGGCCACTTTTCTGAAGTCAGTTAAAAGGGCACTGTCGTTGCTATGACTATACGGACACTTCTTACGTCTTCCCCTGGATGCCTTTACGTGATGACGATTCCAACGGGGTCGATTGCGCGTTCACAGGCCCTACAAATGAAAAAAACCTTTAGCTAGCAAGTCTTTTCTTGCTGCGTAACGCGCGTGGAAGACACCGACCCTCTCCTGTTCCAAGCGTTAGTTTAGCCTGTTATATTTCTCCGGTCATCTTTTCACTCGTTATAGGAGTTACAAACATCATAAAGTAGTTAATTTAAAGCGTTTTATAGCAATTTATATCCGTTTAGTGCGATTTTGGGACATTTATTTTTGCAACGATGTGAAAAGTTGGGCACGCTTTTCAGTTCATCCCGAACGCAGTTGACATTTCCACATGGCAAGAGGACAGCTTTCCACCAAAAGACGATTTCTCCCAAGAAAGGATCCTTTGCCCAAGATACTGATGGAAGAACAGCTCAAGGTAGGACATTTTTATTATGATAAATCGTGTTTCTGTCGAAACATTTTAGTGGCTTAGGACGCCATGTTTTTTGACGTAGCTTCGCTTGGTCGCAAACTGTATTGAAAAGTAAGGATAAATTAAAAAATGTAATAACGCAATTGTATTAAGAATTAAATTGTCTATCAATCCCTGTCCACCCTATATTTTTTAGTCACGTTTATGAGTATTTATGTATAAGAGTAGATCACTGTCTAAGTGGCGCAAGGACATTTTCTGACCAGCTGAGCTACATTTCACATTGTCTAACCATGATTTTGGTGGCTAAATATAAACATTTTCGATCAAACTGTATATGCATGTTGTAATGTGATGTTACAGGAGTGTCATCGGAAGAATTCTGAGAAGGTTAGTGAAAAAATTAATATCTTTTGGCGATGTTGACTTTTATCGCTCACTTTGGCTAGAATCAATGCTGGGCTGCTAATTGCTATGTGCTAAGCTAATATAACGATTTATTGTGTTTTCGCTGTAAGACACTTAGAAAATCTGAAATATTGTCTGTATTCACAGGATCTGTGTCTTTCGATTCGTGTATGCTGTGTATTTTTACGAAATGTTTGATGATTAGTAGTTAGGTAAACACGTTACTCATTGTAATTATTCTAGTCCATTTGTGATGGTGGGTGCAATTGTAAACTATGAAGTCTACCTGAAATATGCACTTTTTTCTAACAAAACCTATCCCATACCATAAATATGTTATCAGACTGTCATCTAATGAGTTTTTTTGTTGGTTAGGGGCTATAAATATCTTAGTTTAGCCGAATTGGTGATGGCTACTGGTGTTGGTGGACAAATAAAAGATGGTGGATTATGCTAATGTGTTTTTAGGTAATAGATGTACATCTTTACATATTGTGTCTTCCCTGTAAAACATTTTAAAAATCGGAAATGTTGACTGGATTCACAAGATCTGTGTCTTTCATTAGCTGTATTGGACTTTAATGTGTGAAAGTTAAATATTTTAAAAAAATATTTTTTTTGAATTTCGCGGCACTGGTTTTTCAGTGGGGGGGGGGGGGGTGTGCCGCTAGCGCCAAGCTGATCCTAGACAGGTTAACACCCCGGCCATCCTACAATCTAAACTTGATGCCCTCAATCTCACACAAATGATTAATGAACCTACCAGGTACCACCCCAAAGCCGTAAACATGGGCACCCTCATAGATATCATTCTAACCAACTTGCACTCTAAATTCACCTCTGCTGTTTTCAACCAAGATCTCAGCGATCACTGCTTCATTGCCTGCATCCATAATGGGTCAGCGGTCAAACGACCTCCACTCAACACTATCAAACGCTCCCTGAAACACTTCAGCGAGCAGGTCTTTCTAATCGACCTGGCCCGGGTATCCTGGAAGGATATTGACCTCGTCCCGTCAGTAGAGGATGCCTGGTTATTCTTTAAAAATGTCTTCCTCACCATCTTAAATAAGCATGCCCCATTCAAGAAATGTAGAACCAGGAACAGATATAGCCCTTGGTTCTCCAGACCTGACTGTCCTTAACCAACACAAAAACATCCTGTGGCGTACTGCATTAGCATCTAACAGCCCCTGTGAAATGCAACTTTTCAGGGAAATTAGAAACCAATATACACATGCAGTTAGAAAAGCCAAGGCTAAATTTGCTTTCTGCAACGCAAACTCAAAAAAGTTCTGGGACATTGTAAAGTCTATGGAGAATAAGAACACCTCCTCCCAGCTGCCCACTGCACTGAGGATAGTCACCTCTGTCACCACCAATAAATCCACTATAATTGAGAATTTCAATAAGCATTTTTCTACGGCTGGCCATGCTTTCCACCTGGCTACCCCTACCCCGGTCAACAGCACTGCACCCCCCACAGCAACTCGCCCAAGCCTTCCCCATTTCTCCTTCTCCCAAATCCAGTCAGCTGATGTTCTGAAAGAGCTGCAAAATCTGGACCCCCACAAATCAGCCGGGCTAGACAATCTGGACCCTTTCTTTCTAAAATGATTTGCCGAAATTGTTGCAACCCCTATTACTAGCCGGTTCAACCTCTCTTTTGTGTCATCTGAGATTCCCAAAGATTGGAAAGCAGCTGCGGTCATCCCCCTCTTCAAAGGCGGGGAACACTCGTGACCCAAACTGCTACAGACCTATATCTATCCTACCCTCCCTTTCTAAGGTCTTCGAAAGCCAAGTTAACAAACAAATCACCGACCATTTCAAATCCCACCGTACCCTCTCCGCTATGCAATCTGGTTTCAGAGCTGGTCATGTGTGCACCTCAGCCACGCTCAAGGTCCTAAACGATATCTTAACCGCCATCGATAAGAAACAATACTGTGCAGTCATATTCATTGACCTGGCCAAGGCTTTCGACCCTGCCAATCACCACATCCTCATCGGCAGACTCAACAGCCTTGGTTTTTCAAATGATTGCCTCACCTGGTTCACCAACTACTTCTCCGACAGAGTTCAGTGTGTCAAATCGGAGGGCCTGTTGTCCGGGCCTCTGGCAGTCTCTATGGGGGTGACACAGGGTTCAATTCTTGGGCCGACTCTCTTCTCTGTATACATCAATGATGTCGCTCTAGCTGCTGGTGAGTCTCTGATCCACCTCTACGCTGACGACACCATTCTGTATACTTCTGTCCCTTCTTTGGACACTGTGTTAACAACCCTCCAGACGAGCTTCAATGCCATACAATTCTCCTTCCGTGGCCTCCAACTGCTCTTAAATACAAGTAAATCTAAATGCATGCTCTTCAACCGATCGCTGCCTGCACCTGCCCGCCCGTCCAGCATCACTACTCCGGATGGTTCTGACTTAGAATATGTGGACAACTACAAATACCCTGGTGTCTGGTTAGACTGTACACTCTCCTTCCAGACTCACATAAAACTTCTCCAATCCAAAGTTAAATCTAGAATTGGCTTCCTATTTCGCAACAAAGCATCCTTCATCCATGCTGCCAAACATACCCTCGTAAAACTGACCATCTTACCGATCCTTGACTTCGGCGATGTCATTTACAAAATAGCCTCCAACACCCTACTCAACAAATTGGATGCAGTCTATCACAGTGCCATCCGTTTACCACAACACTGTGGTATGTGCCAAAACACCAAAACACTTAGTGCTGTCTGGACAACACTGTGGTATGTGCCAAAACACCAAAACACTTAGTGCTGTCTGGACAACACTGTGGTATGTGCCAAAACACCAAAACACTTAGTGCTGTCTGGACAACACTGTGGTATGTGCCAAAACACCAAAACACTTAGTGCTGTCTGGACAACACTGTGGTATGTGCCAAAACACCAAAACACTTAGTGCTGTCTGGACAACACTGTGGTATGTGCCAAAACACCAAAACACTTAGTGCTGTCTGGACAACACTGTGGTATGTGCCAAAACACCAAAACAGTCAGAACTATTGTGTCAGAGCAGAATAATCATGATTATTCTGGCAATGGACCCAAGTTTACCAGTGTGAACTGCACATTAAGAAAATAATTAGAGAAAGAGAATGGATATCAGGGCTTTTTTTGTTTTATTGAAACCCCTTGAGTACAGCACAATACAAAGACAGCTGACTGGGTGGGGGAAGGGTTGCAGACTGGGATCTCACCAATCAATCAAATGAAACATATACCTCTCCTTACAGCAACCCTGATACACACACTCACACACATTGGTTTGACAAAGCTGTACTGATGGTTCTTTTCAAGACAAACTGGTCCACAGATTTCCAGGGAGAAGACAACAGCATATTGTTGCTCTGCAGGACTGTTAGGCTTCCAGATCCTGACTTGTCAACTAAAAGTTAAACTTGTGAGGTCACTCCACTTCAATGGAACATTATACAGGTTCCAGGAACTGGATGCAGGGGTTGTGTAAGAGGGCTATGGAACATGTGTATGCGTGTGTGTGCATGCTTGTATGCGTAGGTGTTACTATGCAGTCACATCCATGACTGTTTCCCAACATAGAATTATTTCACATTCAAAAACAGATATTCTGCTGCCATCTACTGGACTAGAACAGAGTTGTTGAGACCTTAGCACAGGTGTTAGGCAGCTAATGGTCAGATCAGGTCCAGAAGTGGGCAACTGGGCGTCTGGACTGGAGCCACAGGTACCATACTTGCAAACATAAGAACAAGTTTAAGTAAACAAAAAATTCTCTGTCTAAAAATGCGCATCAGACAATTAAAATTGTTGACGAAGTTGCACATGATCAAACACTATATGTTAGCTGTTCCCATCAGATAACCTGGCAGACTTAGTCCTGTGCTTACCTGCACAGTTGGCCCTGATTATATCCGGTTAAAATTTCACTTGTTCATGAAAGCGTTCTTAACTCCCTTGGGTCAATGTCTGCGCCCCGCGGAAATCTAATTAGCATAATAAATAAAAAAATCCCTATAAAAATCGGTCAGTTTAAGATAGAGATATCTGCATCTATCAGGGATCAAGGTAAGACCCAGATGCAGACTGTCGAATTAACACTTTTTATTGAAGCAACAGGGGCAGGCAAAGACAGGTCAAGGCAGGCAGGGGTCGAAAATCCAGGGTAAGGCAAAGGTAAAGAACGGCAGGCAGACTCAGGGTCAGGGACAGGCACAGTTCAGTAATCCAGAGGTGGAGCAAAGGTACAGAACGGCAGGCAGACAGAGAGGTCAGGCGGGCGGGTACAGAGTCAGGACAGGCAAAGGTCAAAAACCAGGAGGACGAGGAAAGAGAGGCTGGGAAACTAAAGGAGCTGACAGGAAAAACGCTGGTAAGCTTGAACGAACAAGACGAACAGGCAACAAGACGAACAGGCAACAAAGACAGAGAACACAGATATAAATAGGGGATAATAGGGAAGATGGGTGACACCTGGAGGGGGGTGGAGACAAGCACAAGGACAGGTGGAACATCAGGGTACATCAGTACCACCCCCCCCCCCCCCGGCGCCATTATCAACAACTACTGTTCCCTGAAAGAGGGAAACAAGGTACAACATACTATAGGGGAGTCACAATCTTGCGACTTCGGTTGAAGGATATACAATCACCACTGACAAGGCCAATGAAATCTACGCTTTGCTGAAAGCCCCGCCTTCCACAGGTGATAAGCGTGAGGCTCGGATTAATTTCCTCAATGTGATAACGCTCTACACTGAGCCCAGGAACGCGCGAGGCCAAACAGGTGCTGTACCGCCTTCAGGGAAGAGAAGTTATAGTCATAACCAGGTGTTGGAACCAAAATTAAAGTTCTGAACCGGTTCAAACCCCCAAAAAAGAACGGTTTATATCGTTCCTTTCTGTTTCTTTTAAAACCTCTGAAATATTTCGAGATTTTTTACATTTAGCTTAACATTAAGCGACTTCCCCAAAGGATAGAACATCTTGTATGGAACGGAAAGCTATGTACATGCATTGGACAGAAAAGTGTAGTGTAGGGTGCAACATGCGACTGAAATTTGGCAGGTGAGGAGAGCGCTGGGCATGAAGCACTAGGCATGTTGTTGTTATGACATGCATTATCTGAATTAGACCCACAGAATTATACCTATGGAGGAGCGACTTCTATGACTGAACTTTGAATGTCTTTGAACTTCAGAGAGTTGGCTTAACTGTTGGACCAGACCATTTTTAATCTGAGCCTAGAGGAAAGTCTTTGTCCTCAGGCCTGGAGGGAAGCCACAGTAATTCCCCAACCCAAGAGTGGTAAAGCGGCCTTTACTGGTTCTAACAGCAGACCTACAAGCTTGCTGCCAGTTCTTAGCAAACTTGAAAAAAATTGGTGTTTGACCAAATACAATGCTATTTCTCTGTAGACAAATTAACAACAGACTTTCAGCATGCTTATAGAGAAGGGCACTCAACATGCACTGCACTGACACAAATGACTGATGATTGTTTGAAATAAATTGCTTTTAAGAAGATTGTGGGAGCTGTACTGTTAGATGTCAGTGCAGCCTTTGATATTATTGATCATAACCTGTTGTTGAAAAAACGTATGTGTTATGGCTTTTCAACCTCTGCCATATTCTGGATTCAGAGCTATATACGGTATCTAATAGAACTCAAAGGGTTTTCTTTAGTGGAAGCTTCTCTATTGTCAAACATGTAAAGTTTGGTGTACCGTAAGGCAGTTCTCTAGATCCTCTACTCTTTTCTACTTTTACCAATGACCTGCCACTGGCATTAAACAAAGCATGTGTGTCCATGTATGCTGCTGATTCAACCATATACGTATCAGCAACCACAGCTAATGAAGTCACTGAAACCCTAAACAAAGAGTTGCAGTCTGTTTTGGAATGGGTGGCCAGTTATAAACTTGTCCTGAACATCTCTGAAACTAAGAGCATTATATTTGGTACAAATCATTCCTCAGCTGAATCTGGTAATGAATGGTGTGGCTGTTGAACAAGTTGTGGAGACTAAATTACTTGGCGTTACCTTAGATTGTAAACTGTCATGGTCAAAACATATGGATTCAATGGTTGTAAAGATGGGGAGAGGTCTAGCTGTAATAAAGAGATGCTCTGCTTTTTTGACACCACACTCCAAAAAGCAAGTTCTGCAGGCTCTAGTTTTGTCTAATCTTGATTATTGTCCAGTCGTGTGGTCCAGTGCTGCAAGGAAAGACCTAGTTATGCTGCAGTTGGCCCAGAACAAAGCGGCACGTTTTACTCTTAATTGTAATCAGAAGGCTGATATAAATATTATGCATGCCAATCTCTCTTGGCAAAGAATTGAGGAGAGACTGACTGCGTCACTTCTTCTTTTTATAAGAAACATGAATGTGTTTAAAATCCTAAATTGTTTGCATAGTCAACTTACACACAGCTCTGACACACACACTTATCCCACCAGACATGCCACCAGGGGTCTTTTCACAGTCCCCAAATCCAGAACAAATACAAGAAGGCGTACAGTATTATATAGATCCCTTATTGCATGGAACTTCCTTCCATCTCATATTGCTCAAATAAACAGCAAACCTGGTTTAAAAAAACAGATAAAGCAACACCTCGCGGCACAACGCCTCTCCCCTATTTGACCTAGATAGTTTGTGTGTGTGCATTGACATGTAGGCTACGTGTGCCTTTTGAAGAAATATATGTAGTTCTGTTCTTGAGCTGTTCTTGTCTATTGATGTTCTGTATTATGTCATGTTTTGTGTGGACCCCAGGAAGAGTAGCTGCTGCTATTGCAACAGCTAATGGGGATCCTAATAAAATACCAAAAAAGCTAGCCCTTGATCACGACTGGTTCTGTTCCTCTGAAAATTGTGTTATTTTCCGGTTTACTGTTCTGTTCCCTCAACCGGTTCCAACCCCTAGCCATAACGTGATGTTCCCTTTCAGTCAGTCAACTTCGGTACAACATACTATGGGAAAATATAATTGTCCCAAGCCAACCCCAACGGGTACTAAATGAAACGGCCCATGGAAGCCCACCCATACCTGACCCCGCCAGATAGGACAGTCTGGGTATTGCAAACGGAGCGCTGTCCAGTAACTTTCCCCTGTCCCAGCCGTAAGCACACTGTGTGCTATACCGGGAGCAGTGACGTCCTAGCAATAAAACCTCACAAAAGTGTGCAGTGATGCCCAACTCGCTGCAGCACAAATATCTCTTAAAAGTCAACTCTTTAAACAATGCCCAAGACTCTGCAAAACCCCGGGTGGAGTTGGCATTTACACCACAAGGTAACCCGTGTCCCTTGCTGCTATATGCCAGGGAGATAGCCTCTGCAATCCAGTGGGAGAGGCGCTGCTTAGAGAGCGCCATGCCACGACCTGGATTAGCAAAACAGACAAAAGGTTGGTCACATAACCGGATATCCTGGATCCATTCAATGTACACGTGTAAAGCTTGCACTGGACACAGGGCATGTAACCTCTGTTGCTCTTCAGAAGCAAAAGGAGGAGGAAAAAAGGGAAATAGATAAAAAAACGAAGGAACTGCAGGACATAGCAATGACTTTCTGGACGAAAGCCGCATTTGGACACAACGTCAGCTTAGCCCCAGGCCTGGAGTGAACTGAATCTAGGAAGGGTGTACGGATAACGTGCGGAGGTCCCCAACACGCTTAGCCAAGGCCAAAGCCCTGGCAAGGGAGGTTTAGTAGGAGAGGACTGATTCAAATCCACCGACTCCAGAGGTTCAAAGGGGGCCGCACACAGTGCCTCCAAAACCAGCGGCAAGTCCCATGTGGGCTCAATAGGTTTAGAGACACTCTTATCCGGAGCAACTTAGGCCGGGATTCAATTGGATCTCGCTTTATCGACAATGCACCTTTAATGTTCCCATGTTCGTGGACACCGCATTTACAGTAAATGCTGCATATGTCGGTTCAATCGATCAGATAGAATCCTGGCCTTATAGTCAGTGCATTTAACTGAGGTAGCTACACAACCACATATCACAGTCATAGAAATTAAAAAGTGTCTGTAACCATTACTGACAACGTTGTCGGAGTTAAATTGTTCTGTTTGATGTGTCAGAAAGCTTTGAACATGATCATTGCCAGTTCTGAAGCTTTTGAAAAGGCTAACATAATTACAAGTGACAAGATGGGAGCAATATTCCATACTCCAATCTCCATTTTGCTATTTTAGTTGGAAGTAAAACTTTTGAACCTGACATAATGCTTTCTTCATTGACAAGTAGATCTAAGTGAAATGATGTACAGTTGAAATTTGGCTGTCGAAACAATGACAAAAAAATATGTATTTTAAACATTCACTTAGAACTGAAAATGAATGTGACTTCAACTTCATACAAAGACATGTTTTCAATTTCTTTCAATGTAATTTTGCTAACTGGGACACACACACACACCTGTGCCTTTGCATTCGATAACATTGTAGAGAATGGTTTGTGATGCTGGGGTCAACTGCAGATGCTTTTTGGGGTAAGGGCTTCCTGGGTTGAGGTTTGTTAACAGCAAGCCCAGACCGCAAAAAGACCTGAAGAGGACAAAGGGGTCAAAGTCAACATTAAGGTCACGGTCACATTTGCATATGGTCAGACAGTCCTCTCAGCACCTGAAACATACAAACACACACATGTAAGACCTTAAAAACACACCTGTGTGAATATGAATGAATGAATGAATGAATGAATGCATGCATGCATGAATGCATGAATGAATGACATTTCATGCCGGGTAGTTTGACCCATTCCTTACAGGATTACTATCACTAATAATTTCCAGCCCTAGTCTGGGAGAGCAACAGGCTTTTGTTCCAGCAGAGCACCTGATTCAATAAATCTCAGTATGTTTAGTCAAACAAGTTATATTTATAGTGCTTATTTAAAATGAATGCACATGAACTCTGGAGTTGACGAAAAGTTAACATTTTTAGTACAGACCAGCTGGCCAGACACTAAACCTGACCATACTGAGGCTAAATCAAAACTGAATGTAGATCAGCATTTGGCTTGACAGCAAGATTAACAGATCCAGATCAATAGGATGGCTTGCTTTGTTGAACACCCATACAACTTTTTGTGGTTTATAAATAAAATGAAACTCACACTTCATTACTTAGAATAATAATATTTAAAAATTTCTCAAAATCTGTGATTTTTGGTCAGAGCAAAGTGAGCTGGCCAACCGACTGTCGCTTTTTTGGGAAACTCCCTTAGTCCAGTGGTTATGGCCTATCTACCGGATAGGAGGGCACGAGGACAGCACGGTAGCTGTCCATAGTGCTGAAATCAAAGTAGCGCGCTAGTCTTGCGGTGAACGCCCAACATCTCTTTCTCCCTCTCGCGCCTTCTCTCTCTCTCGCTTGCTGTCACGCACGCACACATACACACACGGAGCACTACAACGGGAGAAACAAAAACAATGGTTACTATTGTCTCACAATCTAGTATTTTGCATGTGTTTGTATGCGTGCAGAAAACGGTGAACGACTGGTCACATGCTGTTTTTGTCGTGGAAAGAGGTTGTGAGTCATTGTCCTGTAGTTGTCTACATTAGTCCATGTTTTACACCACCCAGACATTCACTGTTGGAAAAGAGATATAAAAAACAATTACACTAATCTAACCCAAAGATAAAGAATCCTTATTGATAAAATAAAATACACATTTTAACAGGATCACCAAGCTCTATTTAGGCTTTTCTAAACCATATGATTGGATATGTCTAAATAAAAAGGAGATCCACAGGCGGTTGGCTTTAAGTCAAAGTGTTATTACAGAACACACACATTCAACATTTGTCACACGATTTACGTTGCGTTTTGCTCTGTGAGCGCGGCGGCTAAATTTGGAGCAACCGTGGCGCGCACGCACAGGGCTAAGCAGATAGCATAATTGCTATTCTTACATACATCGGGTGTGCCAATATGATGCAAATTAATAAAAACAATAGTGTCAAAATGACTTCATAAAGAGGAAGGAAAGAGCACTGCGGGAATGTCTATTCTTCATTAATAAAATGATAGACGGGTAAAACGCCAGATGAGAGAGGGTATGAGATGATGCGAGGAGAAGTGGAAAGATTGAGGGAGAGGAGAGGCAGAGAATGGTATTTGTTACCTTTCACCGAGTGTAGATGCATGGTCTCTGTACTGTTTCAGATGAATCCTCTGAGAGGAAAATCAAGATGTTCGTAACTCTGTCCCTCCTCAGGAACATAACCGAGGGTTGTAACCACGTCTTGTCTCCCAGTGAAAAACAAGAATGAAGAATGCACAAGGGTTTGATAAAGAAAACGTGATAGAAATAATATGAGGCTGAAAGCGTTATTCCCGAATATGGTTAGAGGTAGGTATTTTATCCTGAGCGCTGTGGATATGGAGAAATCGCCTCCAACGGACGCATCCCTGCCACACTATCCGTTTGGCCACATGATGCCTTTACCATTTTTTTCCTTTTGCATGAATGAATGAGCGGCGTCTATTTTCGTTGCAGTTTCGAAAATAGCACACATACTTCAATCGCTGCCCTATTTTCACATAGTTTATGTAGTTAAAACAATACTGCAAAAGAAAACCCAAATGGACCCACCACCACTCATTCCTCCAGTCAGTAGGCGATTGACCCGCATTGACGTCATTGCGTCATTAGGTCTACCCTGGAAACACGGGGCTCCTATAAATAGAATACATAAATTAAGCCGCGCGCAGGGTTGGCTTGTTGAGGAGTGACTATTTGTATCGAACCCATAACCCCATCCTCTGATTCCTGAGAAATATTACCGCCTCTCAAGGACGAACTGATCACGACTCACGGCTATTTTTAGAAACGGGGAGAGAGGGGGGCGAGAGAGAGAAAGAACTTCGTTTGTCTTCCTCCCCGCCCCGCTCCCCATCTCTCCTCTGGCAGCAAAACAGAAACAGCGCCACGGGGATATAAATAGTACTAAGCCGCCATCCAGCTAGTCAGTGGGGGGAGAGGAGACCCTGTAGCTGAGACAAAGTAGCCCTATCCCGGCCACGGAGTCCTGAGCAGGCCACTGTAGTATGGTCTCAGAGAGGGAGACTACATGGATGGCCAACCCTGCTCCTGGAGAGCTATCCTCCTGTCGGATTTTGTACCAGCCCTGCTTTTCTGCTAATCAGCTGCTCATCTGGAACTTGGTTGACTGAATCATGTGTGTTTTAGTAGTACTGGATTAAAAGCCTGTAGGCAAGGCAGTTCTCCAGGAGGCGGGTTGGCCACCTTTGCATTGTTACAACACTTCATGGAATAATCTCATTCTCTAATGTCTGACTTTCTTCATTATGTTCCAGGGCCGTTCATTCATCCATCCGTTCATTCATCCCCAAAACGGATGAAACAACACATCTCCCATATTTGAACCAGATATTGTGTATTAGGAAAGTATATTCGGAAAGTATTCAGACCCCTTTACTTTTTCCACATTTTGTTACGTTACAGACTTATTCTAAAATGTATTAAAACAACGTTTTCCCTTATCAATCTACACACAATAGCCCATAATGACAAAGCGAAAACAGGATTTTTGAGATTTTTGCAAATGTATTAAATATAAAAAACAGAAATTATTCAGACCCTTTGCTATGAGACTCGAAATTGAGTTCAGGTGCATCCTGTTTTTGTTTATCATCCTTGAGATGTTTCTACAACTTGATTGGAGTCCAGCTGTGGTAAAATCAATTGATTGGACATGATTTGGAAAGGCACACACCTGTCTATATAAGGTCCCACAGTTGACAATGCATTTCAGAGCAAGAAATCAAGCCATGAGGTCGAAGAAATTATCCGTAGAGCTCCGAGACAGGATTGTGTCGAGGCACAGACCTGGGGAAGTGTACCAAAAATGTTCTGCAGTATTGAAGGTCCCCAAGAACACAGTGGCCTCCATCATTCTTAAATGGAAGAACTTTGGAACCACCAAGACTCTTCCTAGAGCTGGCCGCCCAGCCAAACTGAGCAATTGGCAGAGAAGGGCCTCCCTCGGTCAGGGAAGAAACCAAGAAACCTATGGTCCCTCTGACAGAGCTCTAGAGTTCCTCTGTGGAGATGGGAGAGCCTTCCAGACGACCACCATCTCTGCAGTACTCCAACAATCAGGCCTTTATGGTAGAGTGGCCAGACTGAAGCCACTCCTCAGTAAAAGGCACATGACATAAAAAGCAAGATGGCAGCCGTGCTTCTAGCTCCTAGGAAACTTTGCAGTAGTTAGTTTTTAATGTGTTATTTCTGTGACTTTAATACATATTTTGCATTACTCATCTAATATGTATTCTATTATTTTCTACTGTATCTTAGTCTATGCCTCTCTGACATTGCTCGTCCAAATATTTATATATTCTTAATTCCATTCCTTTACTTTAGATGTAGGCATTAGATGTGTGTCTATTGTGTGTATTGTTGTGAAATTGTGAGATATAACTTGTTAGATATAACTGCACTGTTGGAGCTAGAAACTTATGTTTAACTTATGTTATGCATTTCGCTACACCTGCAATAACATCTGCTAAACATGTGTATGTGACCAATAACATTTTATTTTATTTGTTTTGACAGCCCGCATGGAGTTTGCTTAAAGGCACCTAAAGGACTCTCAGACCATGAGAAACAAGATTCTCTGGTCTGATGAAACCAAGATTGAACTCTTTGGCCTGAATGCCAAGCATCACATCTGGAGGAAACCTGTCACCATCCCTACGGTGAAGCATGGTGGTGGCAGCATCCTGCTGTGGTGATGTTTTTCAGCGCTAGGGTCTAGGAGACTAGTCAAAATCGAGGGAAAGATGAACGGAGCAAAGTACAGAGAGATCCTTGATGAAAATTTGCTCCAGAGTGCTCAGGACCTCAGACTGGGGCGAAGGTTCACCTTCCAAAAGGACAATGGCCCTAAGCACACAGCCAAGACAACATAGGAGTGGCTTCAGGACAAGTCTTTGTATATCCTTGAGTTGCCCAGACAGAGCCCGGACTTGAAACCGATTGAACATCTCTGGGGAGACCTGAAAATAGCTGTACAGTGAGGCTCCCCATCCAACCTGACAGTGCTTGAGAGGATCTGCAGAGGAGAATCTGAGAAACTCCCCAAATACAGGTGTGCCAAACTTGTAGCGTGATACCCAAGAAGACTCGAGGCTGTAATCGCTGCCAACGGTGCTTCAACAAATTACTGAGTAAAGGATATGAATACTTATGTAAATATGATATTTCAGTTAAAAAAACAATCATAATTTGCAAACAACAATTCTAAAAAACAGTTTTTGCTTTGTCATTATTGGGTATTGTGTGTAGATTGATGAGGGGTGAAAAACAATTTAATCACATTTAGAACAAGGCTGTAGTGTAACAAAATGTGGAAAAAGTCAAGGTGTCTGAAAACTTTCCGAAGGGACTGCATGTATTTATACGTAGTCTATGTGTTCCATTTGTTTTTAATTGATGTAGTTCTGTCCTTAAGCTGTTCTTGTCTACTAATATTCCGTATTATGTCATATTTCATGTTTTGTGTGGACCCCAGGAAGAGTAGCTGCTGCTTTCGCAACAGCTAATGGGGATCCTAATAAAATACCTAATACAGTGTGTTACTGTCACAAAACAGCTAATGCCAGTTGAGGTCCACATCACAGAGACCATGTCAATACTATGACGCTGAGTGTAGGAGATGCTTCATGTCTGAATGCTCAGAGAAGCCCATTCTCTTATGGACTACAAGAGATGCCGAATCTGCAGGCCCCAGATTACATTTGGAGCTGGTTAAATGTCAAAGCTATACCGTCCACTAGGGGCAAAGTGAGCGCCTATTACCATCTAGTAGGCTTGCGGCTTGCTAGGGCGTTGTGGATGGGGATGGTGGATGGGCGTTTAAGCCACATGTTTAAAGCCTGTACCAAACCTTAACCCTTAACCACTCTGAATTAATGCCTAAACTTAAGTTTAGCCTATCCATAACCTTAACCCTAACCATTATGAATTAATGCATGCATTTAAGTTGAACTTTTGTGGATTTTGACTGATAGCTAAGATACGGCACCACATGTCGCAATTAAAACGTCAAGCCATGCCGTAATTCTGTGACAGCTAAAATATGGCACCACACGGTATAATGAAAAAGTCAAGACATGGCGTAATTCCGTTGCTGCAGTTATGCCACGGATTGGCGTTTTATTTGGAGATTGGGTTGGCTCTGAGTGTAATGAGTAGGTTGTGCATTCAGAAGAGAGCTGCCTTTTAACTACTGATGCCATCTCCTGGTGCTTTGGGATAACTGCATTAAATACAGACCAACTAGTGGCATGGCGCTCTGAGGTAAGGTGCAGAGACATATCTGAGCAGATGGGGGAGCAGGAGAGGGGCTGTGAGGAGGCAGACCTGTTGAAGTTCTCTGACTGTATCCTGAAAACAGAATACAGATTTTGTGTGTGTATGTGTGACGACGATGAGGCAGACTACCAATAGGGAGGAGGTCAGAGACCTGGCTGAGTGGTTATCTGGACAACAACCTCTCCCTCAACATCAGCAAGACAAAGTAGCTGATTGTGGACTACAGGAAATGGAGGGGCGAGCATGCCCCCATCCACATTAATGGGGCTGTAGTGGAGTGGGTCGATAGCTTCAAGTTCCTGGGTGTCCTCATCACTAAGGAATTAACATGGTCCACACACACCCACACAGTTGTGAAGAGGGCATGAGGCTCACAGTCCCCTCAGGAGGCTGACAAGATTTGGCATGGATCCTCAAAAAGTTGTACATCTGCATCTTCAAGAGCATCTTGACTGGCTGCATCACTGCTTTGAATGACAACTCCAAGTCACCTGACCACCAGGTGGTGTCAGAGGAAGGCCCAAAAAATTGTCAAACACTCCAGCCACCCAAGCCATAGACTGTTCTCTCTGCTTCTGCATGACAAGAGGAACCAGTGCACCATGTCTGGAACCAACAGGAGCCTGAACAGCTTCTACCCCCAAGCCATAAGACTGCTAAACAAGACTGCTAAACAGCTAATCAAATGGCAACCCGCTGCTGCTACTGCCTATTATCTATCCTGTTGCCTAGTCACTTTAACCCTACCAATATGTACAGTATATACATAGCTACCTCAATTACCTTGTACCCCTGCACATCGACTCGGTACTGGTACGTTATTCACTGTGTATTTATTCCTCATGTCACTATTTCTATTTTTGCATTGTTGAAAAATAACTCGTAATTAAGCATTTCACTGTTAATCTACAACTGTTGTTTTACAAAGCATGTGACAAATAACATTTGATTTTGTGTCCATATACACCAGGATCAAGGAGACAGCTCTCTATTTCATTCTATTAACCATTTAAAATGTCTCTTTCATCTGAACTCTGAACACTGAGACACAGTGAACACAAAGGAGCAGAGGACAGTGAAACAGCACCACGTGACATTCTCCTGTGACCATGTGGACTCATGCAGCACAGCGAAAGGCACTTTTGGAGGAAGATAATGGTACTTTTGGAACTCAAAGTTTGGTCATTTAGCAGCGAGCCTAAGTGTGTTTTTAATGTCTTCATTTTGGTTTCATATAGTGCAGCTATAACAGAGGAATTTCTGGGGAGGCATCAGGGAGAAAATAGCAACGGCCATATCCTCCCCCCATCCCAGCTCCTCCATCCCCAGACATAGAAATAAAGAGCAGCCCCTGGTAGTCATTACAGGTCCTGACGGTAAGCAGTTTCATCCCAGGCCATAGTAAATCACAGCCACTGGAGACATCCGAGCTGTGATGGCTTTATGTGTTGTTTTATCTCCACATATACCTGATTTATAATCTCCTCAATCTTGGCAGAGGAAAAGAACCAACATCTTCACCTGGTGACATCGTGCTCTGGTAAATACTTTATTTGTTTGTGTGTGAAATTGTGTTTTTGTTGACTGGGGGATGAATGTGGCAATATTGGCATATTTATATGGACTCTCTCCCTACGCCTTTGTCTGTCCCCCCCTCCTCTTCTCTCTCTTCCTGTTCTTTTAGTTTTGAGCTATGTTGAAGGAGGTCCCTTCGATTTGAAAACCATATAAGCATCTTTTCCTGTTTCCTCATGTTTTCCTACAGTGCTGATCCTGTCCTGTCCTCCTGTGACTCAGTGGGTGGTCGCGCGCGCACACACAACAACACACACAGTGTTGGTTGGGGAAGCTTATAGGCCCACTGAGAAGTTTAGCTCTGTGGGTAATGTATCAGTTCTTTCTCAAGGTCACCATTACTGTGTAATATCTCCAAAACGTCACCAATAAAAGCAAACCACCAGATACACTTTTGAAATATAATCTTTGAAATAGATTTTTAAGAGAAAGATATTATACCAATCTTGAATTTCCTACAATGAAAGTCACATAAACAGTAAATATACAGTAAGGTTGACCTACCACATTGTTGTAAGGGCTTCACCTTCTGTTGCCCTCCAGTACAGATCCTGTAAGTCTGTGTTCAGTAGATGATTGTTAATGATATAGATCTGTCAGGGTGACAAGCTGTTGTGGAGGTCCTAAAGGCTGCTTCTTGGAATATTAGTCAGCTGTTTAACCATCCAGAGTCATACAGCCTTCTGGTGGCCAAGAGGCACTACTCCAGGATACCTGTTGTTGTCTCTCTCTGCAGCTTTGTCTCCACCTCCACATATCCAACAAAGAATCAGTGCCACAGTGTCTACTCACGTTTTCTGCTTTCTGCTGGTTTTACTATTGCTCAGGTTTTATATTACACCTTGGGTCTGGCATAAGGCTAGTGATTTCTTTGGATGATCGTTGTTATTTCTAAGGTTTATGCCCTAATTTTTGTTACATTAAAGGCCCTACATTATATAAACCTTGCTCTTGGTGTTAACACAAGGACAGTCCAGCATTTATGTATCCCCCTGTTCTCTCCTTCCACTCTTACCTCCCTCACTAACCCTCTTCACTCTGTCTTGTGTCGTGCTGAGTGTGTATATCGGTCTTTCTAACAGGCTTGTAACAGCTCCACAGGGCGAAATAGACTGCTGCTTTTTCAATTAGACACAGACTCACATATCACTGCATATTACAGAGAGGAGGAATACTGCAGCCTGAAGACAGGATTACACTGAGCATGCAACACGCACACACACGCAGACACACGCACGCACGCACGCACGCACGCACGCACGCACGCACGCACGCACGCACGCACGCACGCACGCACGCACACACACACACACACACACACACACACACACACACACACACACACACACACACACACACACACACACACACACACACAATTCAGCAAATTACCAGAACTCTCAGTCTACTGGAAGGCCTATGGGAAATTGGGCCGTGACTGAATTAAAAACAGAATTTACCCTTAATGGAGAAGTTTACTTTTTTACAACCAAATCTGTACTGTGGAAGTAAATGGTATGTTATGGAAAAATAACATAATTCGACATGTGGATTTTGGAACGCTTCACATGTGACATGTTCCACATGTGTGTACATTCATGTTATCACATGTTATCACATTAACTTCACATAAGATCACGTTCGTGATTTTGCTTGTTTCTGAGAAGTGTATCCCAACCAGCGATACACCTCCTCATCTTCGTTGTGAAGTATGGGGAGCCGAAAAACCATGAACAAAGGCTCCAAAAACAACGAGATACATTATTTTAGAAACTGAAATGCTCTCAGTATGGAGACGCAGTTCTTCAGATGTTGTTTACATGAAATTAAGTGATTCTTTATCCCCAACGTTATATTCTATTTTGTGAGACTCAAACGGTTTCCCCTATCCAGCTGTTCCATTCTCTGTTTAGCCTGTAGCTAGAATGGACTGAGAGGTATCGCAAAAGTCGCAACAAAATGGACTATAACGTTGCGGATAAAGTTCAGAGTAACACAATTTCATGTGTGCAACATCTAAAAGGAAGTATTTGGGTGTTTTTGGAGCCTTTGTTCATGTTTATCAGCGGCCCCAAAACTGCAGAACGAGCAATGAGGAAGTGTATCGCGAGCAACCCAATCTCCAAATAAAATGTCAACTCATTGCGTGACTGCAGCAACAGAATTACGCCATGACTTTAAATTTGAATAAGTATCTGTCAGTCAAACTTTGCAAAAGTGAAACTAAAACTTAATTTTCGAATCGTTAAGTTTAGAGCTAAGGTTAGAGATAGGGTTAAACTTAAGTTTAGGCATTAATTCCGAGCATGCCACAACTAGATGGTAATAGGCGCTCACTATGTCTTTAGTGGACGGTATAGCTTTGCATATGGCAAAAAAGTGTCTGGACCCTTCTATCACATGAAATTTACATCCAAAATAGAGATTTGGTTGTAATAAAGTTAACTTCTCCTTTAATGACACCTTCTTAGGTTGGTTTCATTAGAACAGCCCAGGTGTGGTAAAAAGTACTACATTTTCATACTTGAGTAAAAGTAAAGGTACCTTAATAGAAAATGACTCAAGTAAAAGTGAAAGTCGCCCTGTAAAATACTACTTGAGTAAAAGTCTAAAAGTATTTGGTTTTAAATATACTTGAGTATCAAAAGAAAATGGAGTTGCTAAAACGTCCTTAAGTATCAAAAGTAAAAGTATAAACCATTTTGAATTTCTTATATTACAGTCTTTTACAATCGCTAGGACCCATTTCTCAGTCACTTTTTCAAAACTCTTCTCACAGTGAGCACAAGAGCAGTCTATGTGAGTTAAACTGTGGATAATTTTTTATTGCTTTGGCACAACATGCATTCAATGACTACATCTTTCAAATTTCATGAATTCTTTTCTCACTCAGATACAAGGTCCACCAAAACTCTATGTACCTACAGGCCAATTTGCACATGTTTACATACTCTTTTCAAAACTGTTAAACTTAAGTTAAAAACCTAACATAACACAAAATTGAATAAGACAGCAATTTGCTACATTTCTAAAGTAATACCGTATTGAAATATATTCCAAATAAAAACAATTAAATACTATCAAAACAATTAGACCAACCACAGCTGATTCCCATTGTAGCTGAACACCTACCCAGGTGTTAGTCTTTCAATTTCATTACCATCTATACAAAGGGGGACATCTTAGGAATAATGCTGTACTGTAATGTAAACATGGACCCAGCCAGAGATAGAGAAGTGGCTGACAGAGGAAGAAGAGTGGCTGGGAGAGGGAGAGGGAGAGGGGTACGTATGCGTGCTGGAAGAAGACTGAGAGGAAGATCAAGAGCTGTAGTGTCAGATGAGATTATGGCTACTATAAGTGATCATGTAATAAATCATGGTCTATCAATGAGAAAGGCTGGTCTGAGAGTGCAGCCAAATATGCAACGCTCAACAGTGGCATGTAATGTGAGAAATTTCTGGCAAAACAACAGGTAAGATGTGCATTCTGCAAGGGCATCTGACTGAACTGCACATTACAGAAGTCAATTGAGCAAAGCCTCCAAACCCACTTGTGTGTAATTGTTTTTGTGTTTCTGCTTAGGGTCCAACGGTTACCTCCCACAGGCGGGAGAGGTAGGATTTTCACTGCTGTGCAGGAAACTGCAATCGTTGATATGGTCATCAGAAACAATGGCAGAAAACTCTGAGATTCGGGACAGTGTTGGCAGAGAGCATTACATTTGGAAATATTCACAATGTAAGCATAACAACTATTTCTAGAGTCCTGAATTAACATCAAGTCAGGATGAAGCAGTTGTACACTGTCCCCTTTGAGAGGAACTCTGAACAAGTCAAGCAACTCAGGAAGCAATATGTTACAGTAAGATTACGATAAAATACAGAACTGGTTTTGAGCAAAACCAAACAAGGCAGAGGCACACAATGACATGTTTTTAGGTATAATGTAAACTACCATAATAGCCTATCTCTTATGTTGCCTTTTGGATTTATTTTAGAGAGTCATGGAGATTGAAGCCAGGCAAACACCCCACATATTCATCCTTGTAGATGAGGCTGGTTTCAACTTGGCCAAAACAGAGGCAGTAGGGATGACCAGGGATGTTTTCTTAATAAGTGTGTGAATTGGACCATTTTCCTGTCAAAATGTAATGAGTACTTTTGGGAGTCAGGGAAAATGTAAAACATAACATTATTTTCTTTAGGAATGTGGTGAAGTCAAATGAAAAGTTGTCAAAAATATAAATAGTAAAGTACAGATACCCCCCCAAAAATACTTAATTAGTACTTTAAAGTTTTTTACTTAAGCATTTTACACCACTGGAACAGCCCAGGGCAGAATGTATTAAATAGGAACTTAATTCATTACCTGGAAAGAAGAGGCCAATTGAGTTTATTGTTTCAGGATTGAATTAATATGTAGAACAGCTATTGATTTCTGCTTGATGAGAATGTCTAACTGGCTCAGGGGAGTAATTACGGATAAGGAGAATCCAGTGATCACGCACGCACACACACACACACACACACACACACACACACACACACACACACACACACACACACACACACACACACACACACACACACACACACACACACACACACACACACACACACACACACACACACACACACACACACACACACACACACACAGGACAGTATCACACACTCATGCCTAAATAACAAACACACACAATGTTATATCCCCAGTGAAACCAGTGACATCAATGGGCTCTCCAGTTTCACATTATCCTGTAACAAATAGTAAATTGTATCATGCAGGCCTAGCAGACAAACTAAAATGTTTATTGAAGCACTGAAAGAACAGTAAATATTCTTTGTGCATGAAACCAATACACCTCCAGGACAGCCACTGTAGAGACCACATTAAAGAGAGGGGATATACAATGAATGTTTGTTGATTTTATATAAATTCCCTGAGTGATATCTCCCCACACTGATAATAAAACATTAGGTAATACACTGGATTTACAGTATGCAGTGCTTTCTAAGACCCAACAAAACAAAAGTAGAACAAATACAGTTTAAAGAGGAGGAAAAGGAAATCTCTCTCTCTCTCTCTCTCTCTCTCTCTCTCTCTCTCTCTCTATACTTAAGTATAAATACTTTCAAGTACTACTTAATTCGTTTTTTGGTGTATCTGTACTTTACTTTACTATTTATATTTTGGACAACTTTTACTTTATTTCACTACATTCCCGAAGAAAATGATGTACTTTTTATTCTATACATTTTCCCTGACACCCAAATGTACTTGTTACATTTTCAATGCTTAGCAGGACAGGAAAAGTGTCCAATTCATGTACTTTTCAAAAGAACATCCCTGGTCTTTCCTACTGCCTCTGATCTGGCGGACTCGCTAAACACAAATGCTTTGTTTGTAAATTATGTCTGAGTGTTGGAGTGTGCCCATGGGTATCCGTCTATAAAAAAACAAAAAAATGGTGCCGTCTTGTTTGATTAACATAAGGAATTTGAAATGATCTATACTTTTACTTTTGATACTTAAGTATATTTTAGCAATTACATTTACTTTTGATAATTAAGTATATTTAAAACGAAATACTTTTAGACTTTTAATCAAGTAGTATGACTTTCAGTTTTACCACTGCCGGGTGTGTGTATGTGTGTGAGCAGCAGGAGCCAGTTCAATGTTATCAGTCCTCCTGAGGTAGAGAGAGATTGAAAGAAGGAGCGCAAGAGTGAAAGAGAATGCGAGAGCATGAGATAGAATGCAAAAGATACAGTTGCAGGCAGTGTCCTGGGTGGGGCAGCAGAGATACAGCCTTTGTCTCCATGTCAGCGCTGTGACAACTGGTAATGCTGCTGTGTCCAGACATACACAGAAACGCACATATGTACACACAGACTCACGCACGCAAGCACCCACACGTGCATGCCGTGCTTGATAGACTTGCTCTGAGTGACTCAACATTTGAGAGAGAGAGAGGATTCTGTCCTTTGTAGAGAGTGAATGTAGTACCACTACCACTTACTATAAGGGTCCAGACTTGCAAAGCCTGTATTGCAGTTGAAAACAGACCACGGGTCACATTTATTTGGAAGTTCTGACCATTGCAGATAGAAAAACACACACACACACACACACACACACACACACACACACACACACACACACACACACACACACACACACACACACACACACACACACACACACGCTCCACACCAAACACACACACACACACTTTGTGGGCAAGTAATCAAGAGCACCTGCAGTCCTGACATTAACATGATAAATACGAGTGGCTCAGTTTGATTCTGTAAATTTGCAGTTTGGTAATTAATAGAAATGGAGAGGAAAACACTGAATGTTTAAATATGACTAGAATAATGTCACACTGCTGGTGCACCATACTAATGCATTATAGATGGACATCTGTGTCTTCCATTTGCATGTTGAGGTTGTATTTCAAATCACATTTTGTCCTATTGCCCAAGTATATGTTTAACTTAGTCTACAGGGAATATATATGACAATGAACCTCTTGCTCTAACCCTTATTCTAAACCTATCCCTAGCCATAACCCAAACCTTAACCTTAACCATTACTTTAACCCCGATGAGCTGAAATAAAAGATCTCAGAATGTTCCATACGCCCAAAAAGCATACACTCAAATTCTGTGCACAAATTTGTTTACATCCTGTTAGTGAGCATTCTTTCCTTTGCCAAGAAAATCCATCCACCTGACAGGTGTGGCATATCAAGAAGCTGTTTTAACAGCATGATCATTATACAGGTGCACCTACTGCTGCGGACGATAAAAGGTCACTAAAATATGCAGTTTTGTCACAAAACACAATGGCACAGATGTCTGAAGTTTTGAGGGAGCGTACACTTGATATACTGACTGTAGGAATGTCCTCCAGAGCTGTAGCCAGAGAAAAGCCTTCTCCAACATCGTTATAGAGAAGTTGGCAGTACATCCAGCTGGCCTCAGAACTGCAGACCAAGTTTATGGCGTTGTGTGGGCAAGCGGTTTGCTGATGTCAACGTTGTGAACAGAGTACCCCATGGTGGTGGTTGGGTTATAGTATGGGCAGGCATAAGCTACTGACAACGAACAAAACTACATTTTATCAATGACAATTTGAATGCACAGAGAAACCTTGATGAGATCCTATGACGAGATCCTGAGGCCCATTCATCTGCTGCATTCACCTCATATTTCAACATGATAATGCACAGCCCCGAAGTTGAAAATGTCCCAGTTCTTCCATGGACTGCATACTCACCAGACATGTCATCCATTGAGCATGTTTGGGATGCTCTGGATCGAAGTGTATGACAGCATGTTCCAGTTGCCGCCAATATCCAGCAACTTTGCACAGCCATTGAAGGTGAAAGGGGCAACATTCCACAGGCCAGAATCAACTTCCTGATCAACTCTATGCGAAGGAGATGTGTTGCGCTGCATGAGACAAGGTATCTGTGACCACCAGATGCATATCTGTGTGATGGAAACTTTCATCTTGTGAAGAGACAGCCTTGAAAATGTTAATATTTTCTTACTGTCATACAGGGCCTTCGGAAAGTATTCAGACCTCTTGACTTTTTACACGTATTGTTATGTTACAGCCTTATTCTAAAATGTATTTAAATAAAATAAAAAATCTTAGCAATCTACACACAATACCCCATAATGACAATGCAAAAACAGGTTTTTAGAAATGTTTAGAAATGTATTAAATATAAAAAACAGAAACACCTTATTTACATAAGTATTCAGACCCTTTGCTATGAGACTCGACATTGAGCTCAAGTACATCCTGTTTCCATTGATCATCCTTGAGATGTTTCCACAACTTGATTGGAGTCAACCTGTGGTAAATTCAATTGATTGGACATGGTTTGGAAAGGCACACACCTGTCTATATAAGGATAAGGTCCCACAGTTGACAGTCCATGTCAGAGCAAAAACCAAGCCATGAGGTCGAAGGAATTATCCGTAGAGCTCCGAGACAGGATTGTGTCGAGACACAGATCTGGGGAAGGGTACCAAAAATGTCTGCAGCATTGAAGGTCCCCAAGAACACAGTGGCCTCCATCATTCTTAAATGGAAGATGTTTGAAACCACCAAGACTCTTCCTAGAGCTGGCCACCTGGCCAAACTGAGCAATTGGGGGAGAAGGGCCTTGGTCAGGGAGGAAACCAAGAACCCAATGGTCACTCTGACAGAGTTCTAGAGTTCCTCTGTGGAGATGGGAGATCTTTCCAGAAGGACAACCATCTCTGCAGCACTCCACCAATCTGGCCTTTATCGTATAGTGGCCAGACAGAAGCCACTCCTCAGTAAAAGCCACATGACAGCCCCCTTGGAGTTTGCCAAAAGGAACCTAAAGACTCTCAGATAATGAGAAACAAGATTCTCTGGTCTGATGAAACCAAGATTGAACTCTTTGGTCTGAATGCCAAGTGTCAAGTCTGGAGGAAACCTGGCACCATCCTTACGGTGAAGCATGGTGGTGGCAGCATCATGCTGTGGGGATGTTTTTCAGCGGCAGAGACTTGGAGACTAGTCAGGATGGAGGAAAGATGAACGGAGCAAAGTACAGAGAAATCCTTGATGAAAACCTGATCCAGAGCGCTCAGGACCTCAGATTGGGGCAAAGGTTTACCTTCCAACAGGACAACCCTAAGCACACAGCCAAAACAATGCAGGAGTGGCTTCGGGACAAGTCTATGAATGAATGTCCATGAGTGGCCCAGACTTTAACCCGATTGAACATCTCTGGAGAGACCTGAAAATAGCAGTGCAGCGATGTTCCCCATCCAACCTGACAGAGCTTAGGAGGATCTGCAGAGAAGAATGGGAGAAACTCCCCAAATACAAGTGTGCCAAGCTTGTAGTATCATACCCAAGAAGACTTGAGGCTGTAATCACTGCCAAAGGTGCTTCAACCCAAGAAGACTTGATACTGTAATTAAAGGAGCGGAACACCTATGTAAATGTGGTATTTCAGTTTTTAATTTTCGATAAATTTGCAAAATATTTGAAACCCCCAGTTTTGCTTTGCCATTATGGGGTATTGTGTAGTTTCATGATGGAAAAAAATATTTTATCAATTTTAGAATAAGGCTGTATGTAATGTACTGAAAAACCCAATATAAACCTGATGTTTGAAATATTTGAAATATCTTTAAATATTATCTGAGGTACAGGTAAAGAAACACTCACTTAATGGTGTTGAATGACCTCCGACCTCTGTTTTGACTTTCTGGTGAGGCCTGATCACCCTCACTAGAAAGACTCGAGACGTTGGGTGAGATTTAAATGGGCAATGCAAACACTAGATAATTAGCAAGAAGTTTATAATTTAGTCCTATGTGTGATTCGGAACAAGAGAGGGAGAGTGCTGCCCCTGAATGAGGGACACCTGTCTCTAGTCTATTTTAGTATTACCTTACGGGGATACAATTCAGTTAAGATGGCGTCATCAAGGGGTGTAATTCCAATTTAATTTGTTATTTTGATTTAACTTCTCTTATCTACGGATACCGGATGCGGGTTTGAATTCGACAACATACGGTGATCGCCACAAATAGTCATATTAAACATTCCTGAAAATACAAGTGTATCACAGGCTTCAAAAGCCTACAATCTTGCTAATCCAACTGCATTGTCAGATTTACTGCGAAAGAATACGATGCGATTATCTGAGCACAGAGCCCCATACCAAACTACTTTTTCAACCAGCACAGGCGTAACAAAATCACAGATAGCAATGAAATAAATTGATTACCTTTGAAGATCTTGCTCTGTTTGCAATCCCAAGGCTCATTGTTACACAATGAATGGTCTTTTGTTCGGTTAAATCCATTTTTAGAGCCTAACACAAAACATTTTGTGAACGCTTATCTCGTTGAATTTCGTGTCATTCAATTTTCGACGAAACATTCGACGTAAATACACAGACTAAACCTGACTTTATCCAGTCATGTTTGGTTTCCTTGCAATCAACTGTTTGTTTGTAACACAACCAAACTTGATGGGTCATTTCGCGGGACGTATTGACCCGAAAAAAAACGATTGGAAGACAACAAGTAACGACCTCATTGTGCACCAATTATATGACCGCTGTTTCGTTGATTGACTGTATTTTAACCCAATGACCACTGATCGTCTTGAAATCTAGCTGGGTAGATAGCCAATGAGCAGAGGTAAACGGCAATATCTAATGTTTGTGTTTTGGAAGACCAACCCATGTAGTAAACTCCGGCGTAAAGATCGTCATTCGCCATTGAAGTTTCATACTGGAAGTAGCCAAAATCATTACGCACAGCACGGTTTCGGTAACAAGCATCTTCAGATGTTTATATATAGAAAATCATGGCGAATAAGTCAGGGAAAGCTAAATCTAAGACTAGATATACGAATGTAGACAAAATTATAGAGGAAATTGGTCGTGAAAGTGAAACATATGCTTTTGGAAGACGACTCAGTTAGCGACCATGACTCAAATGGAAGCATATTTTTTGAACGGAGAGGACATTGTTTTGAACTGGTAAGTTCTTCTCATGCTAATGCCGTTGTTTGAAATTAATAATATAAAATAATACTTGTGATTGTTTTTACATTTTATTTGCAATATATAAAAATGTAATGAAATGTGTACACATTGGCTATACTTCCTCCAGCGCATGCTTCCTCAACTCAGTCTACATATTATGGATTAGAGGGAGCATGGTCGAGATGTGTGTGTCTGTCGCCAACGTGTCCATCCCCAACGTGTGTCCACCCCCCTCTGAAGCTGGTTCATCCAGCTGGACCCCTGCTGTCTCTGGCTCCACACCTCCCGGGCCATCTAGAGGTAAACTGTTCATATTTACTCTTGAGGGCTATATAAATTGATTTGATTTGATAGAGGACTGAGTGTCTTCCAAATATTGAAAGTGTGTAAATAGTTACCCATGTTATTTTGTAAATGTATATATTCTTTTTCTTAACATTTTTTCACCCCTTTTTTTTCTCCTTCATTTTTCCCCCCACATTTCTAAGTTAATCAGAAAGTAATTTTCATTTCAATTAAAACACACTGTTAGCTATCTAGCTAGCTAATGTTAGCTGGCTGGTTCACTAGCTAACGTTACGTGTATGATCTGTGTAGTAATATTATCTCAGAGCCATTTGCATTGCTAGTTATAGCATAATGTTTGATATATTATGTGTTTTCCAGAGACGGTAATGTGAACAACATGACCTGCACCAAAGTCAAATTAGGATACAACGTTAGGCCAGCGAGACAGTGTCCAAGTTCTAAAATGTTCCTGTAGAACGCCCTGTTTGTTTTGGTCACACTCACAACTGTAAGCATTTTCTGTAATTGGCTCGCCATTAACTTGTAAATAATGATCTTGTTGTGAGTTTATTTTCCAGTAATAATGAAGACAAATGAGCTAAAGTGAAGACATTGTCAGCTATATGATATAGTTATTATTTGAACTGGCTTGCCATCTAACAAGCTAGAAACCAACCAAAACATTGTTTAGAAGTTGGTTTTAGTTGCCTGGTTTGCTAGATTGACATATACTTAATTTTTTTTAAAAGGTTGGGTTTCTTGGTGTTAAAATACACTAGTTATGCTATTGTGTGTCATGTATCCCCCCGCTACTGCTGCTCATTCCGTTCACCAGCTCCGGTGGTCTACGTCACCGGCCATCTAGGCGTCACTGAACTAGATTCATTACCACAAACCCCGGACTGTCTTGTCTCATTACGCACACCTGGTTCTCATTCCCCCTGATTAGTATGTGTATATATTTGCCCTCTGTTCCCCATTGTCCTTCTCGGTTATTGTTACCATGTCCGTTGGTCCTGTGAGTACCTGTGTTATTGTGTCGGCTTCCATGCTGCGTGTTATTGTGCACTTGTTTTATGGGTCTCGCCCCTTGTATTATTTTGAGGTTTACACCTCGCTCTTTTGTTTGGGTGGATAAAACCCCCTATTTCATATTCCTGCACCTGTCTACAAAATGCTTGACAATGTGACATTGTGGATCACCAGGCTGCTGATGCCATTCAACCTGTAGTTTTTGTGTTTATACTTTTTCATAACGACAATGACAAGTTTGATGTTGGATGACAATATAATGTTCATGATGTCACTGCGACAACTGTCGATAGAGGTAGTATTAACCAGCCTTTACTCTTGAAATCTTTGGTTAATTAGTACATGGCTTCACATGTGAATCCTTAAAGAGATGTGTGGGGCTAAGGCTTACGAGGGTGTGAATGATGTTGAATGGGTGTAGACAAAGAAGAGCTCTCCAGTAGGTTTGCCAAAACATTAAGGGCCATTTTCTCAAAGTGAGGTTACAAGTTTGTCAACTTTCAAAGAATCATTATTTTCCCATTGTTCTTCAACTGTAGTTTATGACATGCCATTTTCCAGCTGTGAGTCTCTACTTCTATCCAATGTAAAAACTTTTTTTTCTTCAAATTTTGCAACTTTAAGACCATTCAGTCAACACTACATCCATATTAAGTTAGACTGATATTGTTGTATACTATAGAATGCATAGTATGCTCACTGTACATATGTACAGTACCAGTCAAAAGTTTGGACACCTACTCATTCAAGGGTTTTTCTGTATTTTGACTATTTTCTACATTGTAAAACTTTGAAATAACATGTATGGAATCATTTACTAACCACTAAAATGTTAAACACATTTTTTGTGAGATGAAGAGTAGGTGGACAGATGATTTCCGCAAGTGTGGTTCCCACCGTGAAGCATGGAGGAGGAGGTGTGATGGTGTGGGGGTGCTTTGCTGGTGACACTGTCAGGGATTTATTTAGAATTCAAGGCACATTTAACCAGCATGGCTACCACAGCATTCTGCAGTGATACGCCATTCCACCTGGTTTGCGCCTAGTGTGACTATCATTTGTTTTTCAACAAGACAATGACCAAACCCACCTCCAGGCTGTGTAAGGGCTATTTGACCAAGAAGGAGAGTGATGTAGTGGTGCTTCAGAATCACCCGACCTCAACCCAATTGAGATTGTTTGGGATGAGTTGGAACCAGTGAAGGAAAAACAGCCAACAAGTACTCAGCATATGTGGGAACTCCTTTAAGACTGTTGGAAAAGCATTCCAGGTGAAGCTGGTTGAGAGAATGCCAAGAGTGTGCAAAGCTGTCATCAAGTCAAAGGGTGGCTACTTTGAAGAATCTCAAATATATAATATGTTTTGATTTGTTTAACACTTTTTTGGTTACTACATGATTCCATATGCGTTATTTCATAGTTTTGAAGTCTTCTATTATTCTACAATGTAAGAATTTGTAAAAATAAAGAAAACCCTGGAATGAGTAGATGTTTCCAAACTTTTGACTGGTACTGTATGCAGATCTCTGGATCTCTTTTACGCCTGCTACGTTAGGTTAGATACACACAGTACATACACACTATGACAAGAGGGATAGAGACAGTTCGAGGATCTATGCCTTATCTACTTTGACTAAAGACAGCACTGTATGGGGTGCACATAGATGAAGTTAGATGGTCTGGCTGGCTGACTGCTACTGCCTGAGCAGAGATGAGATGATGACTTTAAGGAATTTAAAAAATCAGAAAATAAAAACGAGGTAATTTACACAACTTAAATATTTTATTATTTCATAGTAATTTCCTATTTCCCTATTGATGTCTACCCAATGTGGACCTGACAGAGAAATTTGATTATTTTCAGTGTTTTGGCAATTTAATATTCAGCATTTTTGGCTTTGGAATTTCCATAAAAAATCTCTAAATTCATTGTAATTTCAATATTTCATTCATTTAATGTCTAAAATAATTATCAAATACGAAATGGAAAAACCGTGATATTAAAAAAATAATTATCGAACCGAAACCGACCTAAAAAAAAAACACTAATCCTTCAGCCCCACTACAGACACATATTTCCTCACACAGACTGCCATTACCCTCTCTCACAGGACCCAGTTGTCTGTGTGTGTGGGTTCAGGTGTCTGTTTGAGTGCGCGTGTGTAAACGTGTTTGTGTGTGTGTTGGTAGACTAGTGACCAGTGTAGGTTCCAAAGCTGCTGAGCTGATCTACAGGAGTCCCAGCTAGAGGACCAACAGATGGACCCATGTTGCAGGAGGTAGATCCTCACAACATGTGTTGGTTTCAGAATAGCCAATGTTTTTTCACAAGACTGTGTTATCACACTGAGCTAAAACCTAGGCAATTCCTTGCCGAGATAATGCAAGTCTACAGTTCTCAGGCAAGCTACTTATTACACAAGCGTGGTTCACCAGACAATCGACGTATTCTGCTGTTAAAAAGACTTGTGAGTAGAGTACTTTTACACGCATGCATGCGCACACGCACATGTTCGCACATACATGGACACAGGTACGTAGGCACTGACATAAGTACTGTGGACGGGAGTGATCACAATAGAAACTACAGTGTACAGAACCCTTATGGGATGAGAAGGAAATTACAGAGGGACTTAATTCAATGAGACATCCATTTACGCAGAGTCAGAGCCCGTTACTCACGTGTATAGACTACTGTAAAACACTGGGGGGATAGAGACACAGCAGAACACAGAGAACACAGGTTAGTGTCCTGGGCTGATTTCCACTTGCTTCAACTCTGAAGGTGCATCCAAACCGGCCATTCCATCCCTCCCTGAGACTGAAAATATTTTCTGATGGGCCAATATCCTGATTTATATTCAGTTATTTTATTCATACACCACCACCGTCAGTGGTAGTGTGTTCTGTCCTGGTCGGATTAATATGTGAGGGAGGTTATTTTCTCATGCAAATATGAGTCAATAAGCTAGTGGACAGCTGACTTGGAAAGATTTCTCTGCTCTCTGCTCTCATGTCTGTAGCATAACCCACAAGCTCCCATCTCATATCTCTTACCTCTTACCTCTTACCCTCAAAGCCCTCCTGTAGAACAGGTTAGGATGGATTATGTAAGGGATAATCAACGAGGGGATATGCATTCTATGGAAAATAATGAACGACGTGGAAGGTCTGTTCCACAATGGCACCAGCGGAGTAGAACTGACCTTCCACAGAGTTGCATTAATTTCCAGAGAACACATAGAGCTCTTTGTTGATCATCCCTTTCATAGGAAGGCTATAATTAAAGTGTATCATGGCTCAGGAGAAGACCCAGATGCAGACAGTTTGAAGTAACAAAAGTTTATCACAAAAACAGGGGGCAGGCAAACGACAGGTCAAGGGCAGGGAGAGATCAGTAATCCAGAGCAGAGTCCAAAAGGTACAGAACAGCAGGCAGTCTCAGGGTCAGGGCAGGCAGAGGTCAGTAATCCAGGTCAGAGTCCGAAAGGTACAGAACGGCAGGCAGGCTCAGGGTCAGGGCAGGCAGAGGTCAGTAATCCAGGGCAGTGTCACAAGGTACAGATTGGCAGAGAGGCTCAGGGCAGGCAGAATGGTCAAAACCGGGAAAACTAGAAAACGGACTAGAGAAAAAACAGGAGTACGGGAAAACCGCTGGTAGGCTTGACAAGACGAACTGGCAACAGACAAACAGAAAACAAACATAAATATACTGGGGATAATGGGGCAGATGGGTGACACCTGGAGGGGGGTGGAGATAAGCACAAAGACAGGTGAAACAGATCATGGTGTGACAAAGTGGAATGTTGTCCCACTCCTCTTCAATGGCTGTGCGAAGTTACTGGACATTGGCAGGAACTGAAACATACTGTTGTACACGTCGATACAGAGCATTCCACACATGCTCAGGGGTGACATTTCTGGTGAGTATGCAGGCCATGGAAGAACTGGGACATTTTCAGCTTTCAGGAATTGTGTACAGATTCTTGTGACATGGGGCCGTGCATTATCATGCTGAAACATGAGGTGATGATGGTGGATGAAAGGCAAGGCAATGGGCCTCAGGATCTCGTCAGTATCTCTGTGCATTCAAATTGACATCGATAAAATGCAATTCTGTTTGTTGTCCGTAGCATACCATATGCCTGCCTATACCATAAACACACCGCCACCATGAGGCCGCGATGCACGTGGTCTGTTGGGCTGGTTGGATGTACTGCCAAATTCTCAAAAATGACGTTGGAGGTGGCTTATGGTAGAGAAATTCATATTCAATTCTCCGGCAAGTGCTCTGGTGGACATTCCTGCAGTCAGTATGGCAATTGCATGCTCCTGCAAAAGTTGAGACATCTGTGGCATTGTGTTTTGCGACAAAACTGCACATTTTAGAATGGCCTTTTATTGCACAAGACACACCTTTTTAATGATCAAGCTGTTTAATCAGCTTATTGATATGCCAGACCTGTCAGTTGGATGGATTATTTTGGCAAAGGAGAAATTCTCACTAACAGCGATGTAAACAAGTTTGTGCACAGAAGTTGAGAGAAATAAGGTTTTTGTGCATATGGAACATTTCTGGGATCTTTTATTTCACCTCATGAAACATGCGATTAACACTTTACATTTTGCATTAATATTTTTGTTCAGTGCAGATAGCTACAGCAGTTGCCGTGGTAGCCAAGCAAACAGATTTGCACATTTAGCTAACTAAACCATCTGTCCTAGCTTGTTATTATGAAAATCAAATTCAACAATATCAATACTGTTTTCAAATCTGACTTTTGCTTCGTAAAAGCAGCTCAAACAAATCTTAAGGTACACACTTCCCAGTAAATACTTTGATGATGGAGAATACGAGCTCTGCTGGCCCACTTCACATTGTACTGTACAGAGGGACGTCTGTCTGTCCGTAAGTCCCACTGTCCTCCACACTGCAAAGAGAGTTCTGGGACCCACTTTAGACAAACAACAACTTATAAAAGCTTTATAGAGAATTCATAAAGTCTACATAAGATTATGTAGTAGTACATCTTCCTAGAAAGACCATATCTTTCTAGGAAGTCTTTCTAGGAAGATTATATAAGAGTGGCCAAAGAAAATTCTGTACTACTACATAATCTTATGTAGACTTTATGAATTCTCTATAAAGCTTTTATAAGTTGTTGTTTGTCTAAAGTGGGTGCTAGAGCAGTCATAAGTGTAATAGAGTCTGTAGAGCAGTCATAAGTGTAATAGAGTCTGTAGTGATAAGCATCTTTCTTTTTTTACCTTTATTTTACCAGGTAAGTTGACTGAGAACACATTCTCATTCACAGCAAAGTCTTGGGGAATAGTTACAGGGGAGAGGAGGGGGATGAATGAGCCAATTAGAAGCTGGGGATAATTAGGTGGCCATGATGGTGTGAGGGACAGATTGGGAATTTAGCCAGGATACCAGGGTTAACACCCCTACTTTTACGATGTAGGGATCTTTAGTGACCACAGAGAGTCAGGACACCCGTTTAACGTCCCATCCGAAAGACGGCACCTTACACAGGCCAATGTCCCCAATCACTGCCCTGGGTCATTGGGATATTCTTTTTAGACCAGAGAAAAGACAGCCCCCTACTGGCCCTCCAAAACCACTTCCAGCAGCATCTGGTCTTCCATCCAGGGAACAACTAGAACCAACCCTGCTTAGCTTCAGAGGCCAGCCAGCAGTGGGATGCAGGGTGGTATGCTGATCAGAGAGAGATTAGAGATCCTCTATTAGGTCTTTCATAGAAGACACTCATTAGATGATTCCTTTAGCTGCAGCTTCCTGGCTGCTTCTCTTTCACGTTTTTATTCTTCAACTAAAGGTCAGAGTAGTGAACGCTTTATTAACACCCAATTGAAATATCAGTGGATTTATTGTGCAACACACTGGAGTGGACCCCAAATAACAATGTCTTGCTGTTCCAGGTCCAACTGTATAGACAAGAGAAAGGTACAGATATGGAGTTTGCTATGCACCGAATTATTCCAACTTGTTTTTAGGACTATATGAGGACCGGTTCATTTACTCTGCCACCAATTCCTTACAAGGCAAGATTGTCTGGTGGTGCCGGTACATTGATGATGACGTGATTCTGTTTTTCTCAGGCTCTGAACAAGAACTGTTGGATTTCCGTGCTTATGTGCCAATGAAAACTTGAAACTGAGCATGGAGTATGATCAAACCGAGATCAACTTTCTTGATAAAAAAATCTCACAGGATGACCAAGGCTAAGGTAAGCCAAGGTAAGCCTTGGTCATCCTGTGAGATTTTTTTATCAAGAAAGTTGATCTCAGCATACCACCCTGCATCCCACTGCTGGCTGGCCTCTGAAGCTATCTACAGAAAAGGCATGGATCGCAACGTCATACTAAATGCAGATAGTTCCCATCCCAAGTGGCTTTTCAACAGCATCCCATTTGAACAATTTCATACCCATACAAAAAATATATACACTACCGTTCAAAAGTTTGGGGTCACTTAGAAGTGTCCATGATTTTGAAAGAAAAGCTATTTTTTGTCCATTAAAATAACATCAAATTGATCAGAAATACATTGTAGACATTGTTAATGTTGTAAATGACTATTGTAGCTGGAAACGGCAGATTTTTTATGGAATATCTATATAGGCGTACAGAGGCCCATTATCAGCAACCATCACTCCTGTGTTCCAATGGCACGTTGTGTTAGCTAATCCAAGTTTATAATTTTAAGAGACTAATTGATCATTAGAAAACCCTTTTGCAATTATGTTAGCACAGCTGAAAACTGTTTTTCTGAATAAAGAAGCAATAAAAATGGCCTTTACGCTAGTTGAGTATCTGGAGCATCTGCATTTGTGGGTTCAATTACAGGCTCAAAATGGCCAGAAACAAAGACCTTTCTCTGAAACTCGTCAGTCTATTCTTGTTCTGAGAAATGAAGGCTATTAAATGCTTGAAATTGCCAAGCAACTGAAGATCTCATACAACGCTGTGTACTACTCCCTTCACAGAACAGTGTAAACTATATCTAACCAGAATAGAAAGAGGAGTGGGAGGCCTCGGTGCACAACTGAGCAAGAGGACAAGTACATCAGAGTGTCTAGTTTGAGAAACAGACCCCTCCCAAGTCCTCAACTGGCAGCTTCAGTAAATAGTACCCGCAAAACACCAGTCTCAATATCAACAGTGAAGAGGCAACTCCGGGATGCTGGCCTTCTGCGCAGAGTTGCAAAGAAAAAGCCAGGTTTTCAAAACACGGTTAAGGGCAGGGAAAGCTTGTTGGACACTAAGAAAGCTTTGCTGTAGAGCATTTGACACAAAATCCAGGGAGGGGCAAGCTGCACATAAATGGATGAGAGAGCTTCCTACTGCCTGATATATGTTGTTGATGTAAATTGAGAAGAGCGTGGGGCCTAGGATTGAGCCTTGGGGTACTCCCTTGGTGACAGGCAGTGGCTGAAACAGCAGATATTCTGACTTTACACACTGCAGTCTTTGGGGGAAAAGTTAGCATACCAGACCAAAGGACCTTCAGAGACACCAATACTCCTTAGCCGACCCACAACAAGTTGATTGTATTCGTTTTGTGACTGGGCTGCCTCCTGGGCATGAGCCAGTTGCCCAGTTCAAAGCCCACTGTGACGTTGGCTCAAAACAAAAGTGACTTAATTTAGCATGTGGAGTAATGAGTAGGATTATGTGTTTCACATGCAAAAGTGATTGATTTTGATGAAAAAACTTAATCTGCCTTTCGAATTAAAACTAATTAGAAAATGTAAACATATTTTATAGAAAAGAGATGTATGTTTATGGACAATGCACAGTTATTGACAACATGAACAAGCAGCGCAGATAATCTTTCAATTTGAGAATGGCGCTCCTCCTTCACCGCTTTTGCCCGTTCACATCACAGGCCACAGACCCACGATGTGAATCTACCAATCACATTTTAAATTGTAATGGGTGGGATCGTTTCTACAAATACCTATGGAAACTTCCGCCTTCTTGAAGTGCACAATGGTTTCCACTATTTAGCACAGCCACAAAGTCATTATATATATATATATATATATAACATATATAAAATACAGTATATGTATCGTAAATACAGTACCAGCCAAAAGTTTTTCTTTATTTTTACTATTTTCTACATTGTAGAATAATAGAGAAGACATCAAAAGTATGAAATAGGACATATAGAATCATGTAGTAACAAAAAAATACTTAAACAAAGCAACATATATTTTAGATTTTAGATTCTTCAAAGTAGCCACCCTTTACTTGATGACAGCTTTGCACACTCTTGGCATTCTCTCAACCAGCTTCATGAAGAATGCTTTTCCAACAGTCTTGAAGGAGTTCCCACATATGCTGAGCACTTGTTGGCTGTTTTTCCTTCACTCTGCCGTCCAACTCATCCCAAACAATCTCAATTGGGTTGAGGTCGGGTGATTGTGGAGGTCAGGTTATCTGAAGCACCACTACATCACTCTCCTTCTTGGTCAAATAGCCCTTACACAGCCTGGAGGTGGGTTTGGTCATTGTCTTGTTGAAAAACAAATGATAGTCACACTAGGTGCAAACCAGGTGGAATAGCGTATCACTGCAGAATGCTGTGGTAGCCATTCTGGTTAAATGTGCCTTGAATTCTAAATAAATCACAGACAGTGTCACCAGCAAAGCACCCCCACACCATCACACCTCCTCCTCCACGCTTCATGGTGGGAACCACACTTGCGGAGATCATTCGTTCACCTACTCTGCATCTCGCAAAGAGACCGCGGTTGGAACAAAAAATCTAAAATTTGGACTCATCAGATCAAAGGACAGATCTCCACTGGTCTAATGTCCATTGCTCGTGTTTCTTGGCCCAAACAAGTCTCCTCTACTTATTGGTGTCCTTTAGTAGTGGTTTCTTTGCAGCAATCCGACCATGAAGGCCTGATTGACACTGCCTCCCGTGAACAGTTGATGTTGAGATGTGTCTGTTACTTGAACTCTGTGAAACGTTTATTTGGGCTGCAATCTGAGTTGCTGTTAACTCTAATGAATTATACTCTGCAGCAGAGGTAACTCTGGATCTTCCTTTCCTGTGGCGGTCCTCATGAGAACCAGTTTCATCATAGTGCTTGATTGTTTTTGAGACTGCACTTAAAGAAACTTTCAAAGTTCTTGAAAAGTTCCGCATTGACTGACCTTCATGTCTTAAAGTAATGATTGACTGTCGTTTCTCTTTGATTATTCAAACATTTCTTCCCATAATATGGACTTGGTCTTTTACCAAATAGGGCTATCTTCTGTTTACCACCCCTACCTTGTCACAACACAACTGATTGGCTAAAACTCATTAAGAAGGAAAGAAATTCCACAAATTAACTTTTAACAAGGCACACCTGTTAATTGAAATGCGTTCCAGGTGACTACCTCATGAAGCTGATTGAGAGAATGCCAAGAGTGTGCAAAGCTGCCATCAAGACAAAGGTTGGCTACTTTGAAGTATCTCAAATCTGAAATATATTTGATTTGTTTCATACTTTGTTGGTTACAACATGATTCCATATGTGTTGTTTCATAGTTTTGACGTCTCACTATTATTCTACAATGTAGAAAATAGTTAAAAATAAAGAAAACCCTGAAATTAATAGGTGTGTCCAAACTTTTGACTGGTACTGTATATCGTAGAAATTCATGAAAACAAAAATGTGTTTAATTTAAGGTTAGCAGTTTGGTTAAGGTTAGGGATAAGGTTAGGTTTAAAATCTGATTTTAAGAAAATAAATCGTAGAAATATTCGGGGTTTATGACTTTGTGGCTGTGGTAAATAGTGACGACCCTGTGCAATAGCGATTGGGAAATGCTTCACATAATGGTTGTGTTTTTGTATTATTATTATAGGGACCTATTGGCTTATTATGTCAGACTTAATGGGCTGCTTATTTTTAAACATCATGCTGTGTGTGACTACTGTCTTTCTATCAGCCCTATGTGTCTTACAAACAGTGTGCTGTCCTACATGGAATGCACTGCATATTACAGTCTCTGTCCCTTCAGCATCATGAGGCTGTCATAGCCTTCTATGTGTCACTATTGTCGCTTTTGGTGATAGTGTGATAGTGATGGCATTAGTGGACCATAGGTTGTGTAAACAGGGTGGTGGTTGTTGGCCTCAGGCTTGTTTTATTCAGTTGGGTGCATTAATTGATGCTATGTTTCTGTAATTCTTCTTGATTTTTGTGTCTGGTACAACGTGTTTTAATATTTTTTTCCTTCCACTGAAGGCCTAGGTCCAATAGCCACGGTTCACCACTGGCGCGCGCACACACACACACACACACACACACACACACACACACACACACACACACACACACACACACACACACACACACACACACACACACACACACACACACGTTCCTAATCCCCTGTTCAGTGTGATGTGTTTTATTCTCGGCCTGTCAGCAGTTTTAAACGTCCAGCTCATACTCATTCAGGGCATTGTGTTGTACAATTACTCTGAAAAATGCCTGAGTGATTTTCTTGGCCGTGTTTCATTAAAAAAGTACACTTTACAAGAAGGGAGAGAAACGGCTTAGAGAATAAAACAGAGTTTTCCTACCCCAGGGATTTTCTCATAAATATTGTAATTGTGCTGTGATAGAGAGGCCCAGGCTATTTCTAGTTTTGTAGTTTAATACTGAGAAGCCTTTGGCTGCTGGCCAGGCTGGGACTGGGAGATAATAAGAAATGGGAATATCTAAAGAGTATCTCTTTGCTATTACATGCATAAATCTACAGGTAGAATAATAAGCATGGGGTTCTTCTTATTAATATATTACTATTGTATCAATCCATAATACAAGACAGAATGGTTAGCATACCGGTCTTTCACTATTGCTGTTGAAGACCCATATAGACACTTCATTTTGACGATGACCATAATGAATATTTTATTATAAACTGGGTAGTTCGTGCCCTGAATGCTGATTGGCTGACAGCCATGGTATATCACACCGTATAGCATGGGTATGACAAAACATTTAATTTTACCACTCTAATTATGTTGGTAACCAGTTTATAATCACAATAAGGCACCTCGGGGGTTTGTGATATATGTCCAATATACCACGGCTATGGGCTGTGTCCAGGCACTCCGCGTTAAGTTGTGCATAAGAACAGCCATTAGCAGTGGTTTATTACCATATAGCATACTTCCTCGGCACTTACTGCTTAATTATACAACGAGTGGGTCTAATCCTGAATGCTGATTGTTTAAAACCTCATTCCAGCCGTTGTCTATTCCACAAGTTACCACCGGCTAAATCTATGACGTTAAAATGCCTATTTGTGAATAATTTCAGGAGGTAACTTGTTGAATAGACACAGGAGAGACATAAAACAAAAAAAATCTAAGGCAGACATGCCTTCTCGGACATGTGAACTTTCATGTGACTTATTAATAACAAACTTATGCCATCTGTAAATACAAATAACATTTTTCAATTACGAGCCGAGTTGGTTTAGCAACAGAAAAAGTCAGGAACCTTCTCTCTAGTCATGACTGGCTGACATAATGGATGGTCACGCCGAGAGAGGAGTTTGGATTGGTCTGTCATGTAGCTCGCTTCTGTCTATAACATGAGCTGGTCGATATGTGAAAATAAACGCAGTTGACAGTGAGAGGATGTTTATTTTTTTGCTGAGTTTATATAGGGCAGCAGGGTTACTTAGATGGGTGGAAGCCGGCTAATGATGGCTATTTAACAGTCTGATGGCCTTGAGATAGAAGCTGTTTTTCAGTCTCTCGGTCCCAGCTTTGATGCACCTGTACTGACATCGCCTTCTGGATGATAGCGTGGCGAACAGGCTGTGGCTTAGGTGGTTGATGTTCTTGATGATCTTTTTGGCCTTCCTGTGACATCGGGTGCTGTAGGTGTCCTGGAGGGCAAGAAGTTTTCACCCCAGTGATGTGTTGGACAGACCGCACCACCCTCTGGAGAGCCCTGCGGTTGCATGTGGTGCAGTTGCCGTACCAGGCGGTGATACGGCCCAACAGGATGCTCTCAATTGTGTATCTGTAAGAGTTTTTGAGGGTTTCAAGTGCCAAGCCAAATTTCTTCAGCCTCCTGATGTTGAAGAGGCGCTGTTGCCTCTTCAAAAAGCAGTTTCCCCACACAACATACAGTGGGGAGAACAAGTATTTGATACACTGCCGATTTTGCAGGTTTTCCTACTTACAAAGCATGTAGAGGTCTGTAATTTCTATCATAGGTACACTTCAACTGTGAGAGATGGAATCTAAAACAAAAATCCAGAAAATCACATTGTATGATTTTTAAGTAATTATTTAGCATTTTATTGCATGACATAAGTATTTGATCACCTACCAACCAGTAAGAATTCCGGCTCTCACAGACATGTTAGTTTTTCTTTAAGAAGCCCTCCTGTTCTCCACTCATTACCTGTATTAACTGCACCTGCTTGAACTCGTTACCTGTATAAAAGACACCTGTCCACACACTCAATCAAACAGACTCCAACCTCTCCACAATGGCCAAAACCAGAGAGCTGTGTAAGGACATCAGGGATAAAATTGTAGACCTGCACAAGGCTGGGATGGGCTACAGTATCTCCCCCTTTCACTATCACTCAGTAGCTTTCACTCCCCACCTTACCTCAATTTTTTTTAAAGACCCGGTGGAGCTCCATTGCTTTCTTCAATCATGCAGAGACGGGCAGTATGAAGGTCTCGTCATTGATTTTGCTGGAAAGGGGAGAAATTGTGCTTTACAATGGTATTCATATTACATATGACCTGGAAGTATTACATTTTTTGTGCGCTAAAAAAAGGTCAAATGTACTGAACACTGCGATGTACGGAAGTTTGTTAGTTCTCATTAGTTATAGCCTAATGTTAGCTAGCTTACTAATGATGAACCTGGTTGGTTAGCTACCTGCAGGTTCATGCAGGGTAGTAACGTTATGAGTTGGTATTATGGTTAATTGTTTAGCTAGCTAGCTAGCTACATGTCTAAACAAAGGACTCCACTATGCAAGTAACCATTTCAATAGAATGTTCATGATGTCACTGCGACAACTGTCAATAGACGGAGATGGTATATTTGCTCTGGCTATCTACTCCGAATTTTAGAGCACTCGCCTGAGTGTGCCAGAGCGTAGAATAACTGACAAATTTATGAACGGTCAACACCCGCTGAATATGGCCGGTGTCAATAAATGTTAGCAAATTTTTTTTATTAAATTGTTGCCAGCAGCACAACACTCTGGATAACAAAATAACAGCCTATCCTGCTCTGCTAGGGTGACTACAATGGTGAGAGTGAGCTGTTCCCTCATTTGTGTTTAAAAGTAGCTCGCGAGCTAGCCAACGTTGGCTAGTTAGCTTGGGTGCTTGACTGCTGTTGTTAGGTCAGAACGCTCTGATCAACTCTACTCCTCGGCAAGAGTGTTCAGTGTGCGCTCTGAATGCTCCGAGAGCAAAACGCTCTGACTTTACGAACGCCTAGAGCGCATTTTGAGCACACTCTGGCCCTCCAGATTGAATTCACGAACACACCCGTAGTATAAATCAGCCTTTAGTCTTGAAATCTTTGGTTGTTTATTACATGGCTGCACATGTGAATCCTTAAAGACATGGGTGGGACTAAAGATTCAGATGGTGTGAACGATGCTGATCGGGTCTAGACAAAGAAGTGCTCTCCAGTAGGTCTACCAAAAGATTCAAGGGCCATTTTCTCAAAGGTGAGGTTACAAGTTTATCAACTTTCACAGCAGAATTACTTTACCATTGTTCCTCAACTGTAGTGTATGATATAACATTTTGAAGCTCTGAGTCTCTGCTTTTATCCAATGTAAAAAGCACCATTTCAAATTTTACTACATTAGATCGAATCAAGCCGTTCCATCGGACTGTGCAATCCACTGTCTCATCAGCCCAGCAAGGCAATTTATAAACTTGATCTCCACTATACAAAGCATCTAGACATTATCTCACATTACTTTTTGATTAACATTTAGTTTTCAACATCAGAGATTTGTAAAAAACCTTGATGTCTGTTTTTCCGACATTTGCAACATTGTTTCTATATTAAAATTAGATCTCCAGATGTCCTATATAGTAATGAACGTGTCGGGAGTCGGGATGAGACAGACACAGGCAGGAAGCTTTTCTTAGCCAGTCGAAATCATGAATAATTTTTATGGATATACAGTACCAGTCAAAAGTTTGGACACAGCTACTCATTCCAGGGTTTTTCTTAATTTGTACTATTTTCTACATTGTAGAAAAGTAGTGAAGACATTAAAACTATGAAATAACACACATGGAATCATGTAGTAACCAAAAAAGTGTTTAACAAATCAAAATATATTTTCGATTTTAGATTCTTCATAGTAGCCACCCTTTGCTTTGATGACAGCTTTACAAACTCTTGGCATTATCTCAACCATCTTCATGAGGTAGTCACTTGGAATGTATTTAAGGTGTGTCTTGTTAATTTGTGGAATTTCTTTCCTTCTTAATGTGTTTGAGCCAATCAGTTGTTTTGTGACAAGGTAGGGGTGGTATATAGAAGATAGCCCTATTTGGTAAAAGACCAAATCCATATTATGGCAAGCACAGCTCAAATAAGCAGAAATATATAATAAAGTAATAACATTAACTTAAAGTAATAACATTACTTTAAGACATGAAGGTCAGTCAATCTGGAGTATGCAGTTTCATCAAGTGCAGTCGCAAAAACCATGAAGCGCTATGATGAAACTGGCTCTCATGACGACCACAACAGGAAAGGAAGGCCCAGAGTTACCTCAACCTTGAAAGAGCTGCTTCCTGTGCTTGGCCCGCCTGTGTTGAACATAATAAACACCTCCCTATCCACCGGATGTGTACCAAACTCACTAAAAGTGGCAGTAATAAAGCCTCTCTTGAAAAAGCCAAACCTTTACCCAGGAAATATCAAAAACTATCGGCCTATATCAAATCTCCCATTCCTCTCCAAAATGTTTGAAAAAGCTGTTGCGCAGCAACTCAATGCCTTCCTGAAGACAAGCAATGTGTACAAAACGCTTCAGTCTGGTTTTAGACCCCATCATAGCACTGAGACTGCACTCGTGAAGGTGGTAAATTACATTTGAATGATGTCCGACCAAGGCCCTGCATCTGCCCTCGTGCTCCTAGACCTTGGTGCTGCTTTTGATACCATCAATCAACACATTCCTTTCGAGAGATTGGGAACCCAAATTGGTTTACATGGACAAGTTCTGGCCTGGTTTAGATCTTATCTGCCGGAAAGATCAGTTTGTCTCTGTGGATGGTTTGTCCTCTGACAAATCAACTGTAAGTTTCAGTGTTCCTCAATGTTCCGTTTTAAGACCACTATTCTGGCCTCCCAAGCAAAAAGAAGGTGGATGATAATCCTCATCATCATCATCATTGGCACTTGATTTCTCTCCTGATAGACTGATGTCTAAGGAGTCAGAGACCACCCACTGGTTCTCTATTTCTTCAAATAGTGTTGACACTGTGACTTCAGTTAAAGGGGGTAGATCAGGAATCTTTGTTGGAATGTGCCCCTCAAACTCAACTGAAATAAGTAGAGCAGTGGCTGTCACTGGCTAGAAATCGTGTGCATGGTGGACTGATTCAAAAAAAACATCAGATGAAATATAATTCATTATATGGCTAATAGATTGACTTTATTATCAATTGCAGATCACTTATGAGAGCAGGTAGCATTGTTTTTCTATGCTCGCTAGCTAGTTAGCTAGCTTAGCTTCCTAGCTAGCATGTCAGATCTACTTAGCTAGCTAGTTCTTACCAGTGTCTGGATGTCGGCGTTTCAGAGCAAGTTCGGCCATCATTTCCCCCCGGGAATGCTGTGCCATGGTGTTGTATCCCTAGATAAGCAATGTATGTGTGTGTAGCTGTCAGTCAGTGTCATATAGGTTCGATTACATCACTATCAAAATAGAATTATATGATAAACAGGTAAAACGCAGTAACTGCAGCCAAGGGCAGGTTGAAACCAAGCTAAAAGGCAGTAAGTTCAGTTATCGCCATTTACCTGGGTTTCACAGTAACTTTTTGCAGTTACTGCTAATATGACCCCCATTTTCTCCAAAACACAATACAATTGAGGCAGGATACTTGTCCACATAATTAAGCATGCATTTAATGTAACAAAAATGACATTAACTCATTTTCGACCAAATGAGCAGTTACTGCCTTTTTGCTTGGGAGGGCAGTATTTTTTTCACTATATATTTTACCTTTTGATGACGTCATTCGGGAAACATAATATTTACTTTCACTGCTATGCCGACGATACACAGCTGTACATTTCAATGAAACATGGTGAAGCCCCAAAATTGTCCTCCCTTGATGCCTGTGTTTCAGACATAAGGAAGTGGATGGCAGCACTTTTAAAACCGGACAAAACAGAGATGCTAGTTCTAGGACCCAGGAAACAAAGAGATCTTCTGTTGGATCTGACAATTATTATTGATGGTTGTACAGTCGACTCAAATAAAACTGTGAAGGACCTTGGCGGTTCACTGGACCCTGATCTCTCTTTTAACGAACATATCAAGACTGTTTCAAGGCCAGCTTTTTCCATCTACAATTGAAGTCGGAAGTTTACATACACCTTAGCCAAATACATTTAAACTCAGTTTTTCACAATTCCTGACATTTAATCCTAGTAAAAATCCCCTGTCTTAGGTCAGTTAGGATCACCACTTTATTTTAAGAATGTGAAAAGTCAGAATAATAGTAGAAAGAATGATTTATTTCAGCTTTTATTTCTTTCATCACATTCCCAGTCTTTCAGAATTTTACATACACTCAATTAGTATTTGGTAGCATTGCCTTTAAATTGTTTAACTTGGGTCAAACGTTTCAGGTATCCTTCCTCCTGACAGAGCTGGTGTAACTGAGTCAGGTTTGTAGGCCTCCTTGCTCGCACACGCTTTTTCAGTTCTCCCTACACATTTTCTATAGGATTGAGGTCAGGGCTTTGTGATGGCCACTCCAATACCTTGACTTTGTTGACCTTAAGCCATTTTGCCACAACTTTGGAAGTATGCTTGGGGTCATTGTCCATTTGTAAGACCAATTTGCGACCAAGCTTTAACTTCCTGACTGATGTCTTGAGATGTTGCTTCAATATATCCACATAATTTTCCACCCTCATGATGCCATCTATTTTGTGAAGTGCACCAGTCCCTTCTGCAGCAAAGCACCCCCACAACATGATGCTGCCACCCCGTTCTTCTCGGTTGGGATGGTGTTCTTCGGCTTGCAAGCCTCCCCCTTTATCCTCCAAAAATAACGGTGGTCATTGTGGCCAAACTGTTCTATTTTTGTTTCATCAGACCAGACAACATTTCTCCAAAAAGTAAGATCTTTGTCCCCATGTGCAGTTGCAAACTGTATTCTGGACTTTTTATGGCTGTTTTAGAACAGTGGCTTCTTCCTTGCTGAGCGGCCTTTCAGGTTATTTCGATATATGACTCATTTTACTGTGTGTCACGATCGTGTGGCGGATTGACCAAAACGCAGCTTTAGGAAAATAAGCCATCTCCTTTTTATTAACGAAGAAGGCAAACGAAACAAAAACACTTAAACACTAAACAAAACAAGAAAACGATCGTGAAGCTAAACAACGATGTGCACACACTGGCTACAAACGTATCACATAGACAACTACTCACAACAAATGAAAGCCTATGGCTACCCTAAATAAGGCTCCCAATCAGAGACAACCGAAATCAGCTGTCTCTAATTGGGAACTCATTCAGGTAACCATAGACTCTCCTAGACAACTAAACATACATAGACAACGCTAGACACATGTACTCAACACAAACCCATATACTACACCCAACAACCCCTTTACCATAGAAACACCCAAAACCAACAAAACACAAACATTCCCCATGTCACACCCTGACCTAACTAAAATAATAAAGAAAACAAAGAATACTAAGGCCAGGGCGTGACATAACCCCCCCCTTAAGGTGCGAACTCCGGGCGCACCATTAACCAGTCTAGGGGAGGGTCTGGGTGGGCTTCCATCCACGGTGGCGGCTCCGGCTCTGGTCGTGGTCCCCACGTCACCACAGTCCCTAACCGCCTCCTTAGCTTGCTCCAAAAGACCCCCCTCCACATTAACCCCACTGCATTAAGGGGCAGTTCCGGACTAAGGGGCAGCTCCGGACTAAGGGGCAGTACCAGGGTAAGGGGCAGTACCAGGGTCAGGGGCAGCTCCGAACTAAGGGGCAGTACCAGGGTAAGGGACAGCACCAGGATAAGGGGCAGCACCAGGCTGAGGGACTGCAGCTCCGGACTGAGGGACTGCAGCTCCGGACTGAGGGACGGCCCATGGCTGGCTGACGGATCTGGCTGCTCATGGCTAGCTGACGGATCTGGCTGCTCATGGCTAGCTGACGGATCTGGCTGCTCATGGCTAGCTGACGGATCTGGCTGCTCATGGCTGGCTGACGGATCTGGTTGCTCATGGCTGGCTGACGGATCTGGCTGCTCATGGCTGGCTGACGGATCTGGCTGCTCATGGCTGGCTGACGGATCTGGCTGCTCATGGCTGGCTGACGGATCTGGCTGCTCATGGCTAGCTGACGGATCTGGCTGACGGATCTGGCTGACGGATCTGGCTGCTCATGGCTAGCTGACGGATCTGGCTGCTCATGGCTAGCTGACTGATCTGGCTGCTCATGGCTGGCTGACGGATCTGGCTGCTCATGGCTAGCTGACGGATCTGGCTGCTCATGGCTAGCTGACGGATCTGGCTGCTCATGGCTAGCTGACGGATCTGGCTGCTCAATGGTCCCGTGTGGCTCAGTTGGTAGAGCATGGCGCTTGCAACGCCAGGGTTGGGGGTTCAATTCCCACGGGGGGACCAGGATGAATATGTATGAACTTTCCAATTTGTAAGTCGCTCTGGATAAGAGCGTCTGCTAAATGACTTAAATGTAAAATGGCTAACTGACGGATCTGGCTGCTCATGGCTGACTGACGGATCTGGCTGCTCATGGCTGGCTGACGGATCTGGCTGCTCATGGCTAGCTGACAGCTCTGGCAGATCCTGTCTGGTTGGCGGCTCTGGCAGATCCTGTCTGGTTGGCGGCTCTGGCAGATCCTGTCTGGTTGGCGGCTCTGGCAGATCCTGTCTGGTTGGCGGCTCTGGCAGATCCTGTCTGGTTGGCGGCTCTGGCAGATCCTGTCTGGTTGGCGGCTCTGGCAGATCCTGTCTGGTTGGCGGCTCTGGCAGATCCTGTCTGGTTGGCGGCTCTGGCAGATCCTGTCTGGCGGGCGGCTCTAGCGGCTCCTGTCTGGCGGGCGACTCTAGCGGCTCCTGTCTGGCGGACGGCTCTGTAGGCTCATGGCAGACGGGCGGCTTTGCAGGCTCATGGCAGACGGGCGGCTTTGCAGGCTCATGGCAGATGGATGGCTCAGACGGCGCTGGGGAGACGGATGGCTCAGATGGCGCTGGGGAGACGGATGGCTCAGATGGCGCTGGGGAGACGGATGGCTCAGATGGCGCTTGGCAGACGGGCAGTTCAGGCATCGCTGTGCAGACGGCAGACTCCTGCCGGCTGAGGCGCACTGTAGGCCTGGTGCGTGGTGCCGGGACTGGTGGTACCGGGCTGGGGACACGCATCTCAGGGCTAGTGCGGGGAGCAGCAACAGGACGCACAGGACTCTGGGGACACACAGGAGGCTTGGTGCGTGGTTTAGGCACTGGTGGTAAAGGGCTGGAGACACGCACCATATGGCTAGTGCGTGGAGGAGGCACTGGTGGTACTGGGTTGGGGCGGGGAGGTGGCGCCGGAAATACCGGACCGTGCAGGCGTACTGGCTCCCTTGAGCGCCGAGCCTGCCCAACCTTACCTGGTTGTATGCTCCCCGTCGCCTGACCAGTGCGGGGAGGTGGAATAACCCGCACCGGCCTATGTAGGCGAACCGGGGACACCATGCGTAAGGCTGGTGCCATGTACGCCGGCCCGAGGAGACGCACTGGTGACCAGATGCGTTGGGCCGGCTTCATGACATACGGCTCAACGCTCAGTCTAGCCCGGCCGATACGTGGAGCTGAAATGTACCGAACCGGGCTATGCACGCGTACAGGAGACACCGTGCGCTCTACTGCGTAACACGGTGTCTGCCCGTATTTTTGGGTTGTACTCACGGGCTTCCAGCCTTGTCTCCGTGCTGCCTCCTCATATCGCCTCCTCTCGGCTTTAGCTGCCTCCAGCTCTTCACGAGGAAGGCGATATTCTCCCGGTTGTGCCCACGGCCCCTTACCATCCAGTATCTCCTCCCATGTCCACAAATCCTGTGTAGGTGGGTCCTGTTGCCGCTTTCCATGCCGCTTGGTCCTGTATTGGTGAGTAGTTCTGTCACGATCGTGTGGCGGATTGACGGACCAAAACGCAGCTTTAGGAAAATAAGCCATCTCCTTTTTATTAACGAAGAAGGCAAACGAAACAAAAACACTTAAACACTAAACAAAACAAGAAAACGATCGTGAAGCTAAACAACGATGTGCACACACTGGCTACAAACGTATCACATAGACAACTACTCACAACAAATGAAAGCCTATGGCTACCCTAAATAAGGCTCCCAATCAGAGACAACCGAAATCAGCTGTCTCTAATTGGGAACTCATTCAGGTAACCATAGACTCTCCTAGACAACTAAACATACATAGACAACGCTAGACACATGTACTCAACACAAACCCATATACTACACCCAACAACCCCTTTACCATAGAAACACCCAAAACCAACAAAACACAAACATTCCCCATGTCACACCCTGACCTAACTAAAATAATAAAGAAAACAAAGAATACTAAGGCCAGGGCGTGACACTGTGAATACAGATACTTTTGTAGCTGTTTCCTCCAGCATCTTCACAAGGTCCTTTGCTGTTGTTTTGGGATTGATTTGCACTTTTTGATTTGCACTTTTCGCACCAAAGTACCTTCATCTCTAGGAGACAGAATGTGTCTCCTTCCTGAGCGGTGTGTTGGCTGCGTGGTCCCATGTTGTTTATACTTGTGTACTATTCTTTGTACAGATGAACGTGGTACTTTCAGGCATTTGGAAATTGCTCCCAAGGATGAACCGGATTTGTGGAGGTCTACAATTTTTTTCTGAGGTCTTGGCTGATTTCTTTTGATTTTACCATGATGTCAAGCAAAGAGCCACTGAGTTTGAAGGTAGGCCTTGAAAAACATACACAGGTACACCTCCAATTGACTCAAATGATGTCAATTAGCCTATCAGAAGCTTCTAAAGCCATGACAGTATTTTCTGGAATTTTCCAAGGTCTTTAAAGGCACAGTCAACTTAGTGTATGTAAACTTCCGACCCACTGGAAATGTGAAATAGTGAATTATAAGTGAAATCATCTGTCTGTAAACAATTGTTGGAAAAATTACTTGTGTCATGCACAAAGTAGATGTCCTAACCCACTTGCCAAAACTATAGTTTGTTAACAAAAAATGTGTGGATTGGTTGAAAAACAAGTTTTAATGACTCCAACCTAAGTGTATGTGAAAGTCCGACTTCAACTGTACATCATTTTCAAAAATCCGAAACGTTCTGTCCAAAATTACGCAGAAAAATTAATCCATGCTTTTGTCACTTCAAGATTAGACTACTGCAATGAGCTACTTTCTGTCTACCTGGATAAAGCCCTAAATAAACTTTTGTTAGTGCTAAACACGGCTGCTAGAATCTTGACTAGAACCCCCAAATTTGATCATATTACTCCAGTGCTAGCCTCTACACTTTCTTCCTGTTAAGGCTAAGGCTAGGGCTGATTTCAAGGTTTTGCTTCTAACCTACAAAGCATTACATCTTCTTGCTCCTACCTATCTTTCCAATTTGGTCCTGCCGTACATACCTACACATACGCTACGGTCACAAGACGCAGGCCTCCTTATTGCCCCTAGAATTTCTAAGCAAACAGCTGGAGGCAGGGCTTTTTCCTATAGAGCTCAATTTTTATGGAATAGTCTGCCTATCCATGTGAGAGACGCAGATTCGGTCTCGACTTTTAAGTCATTATTGAAGACTCATCTCTTCAGTAGGTCCTATGATTGAGTGTAGTCTGGCGCAGGGGTGAGAAGGTGAACGGAAAGGCACTGGCGTGACGGACCGCCCTTGCGGTCTCTGCCTGTCCCCTCTCTCCACTAGGATTCTCTGCCTCTATCCCTATTACGGGTGCTGAGTCACTGGCTTACTGGTGCTCTTTCATGCTGTCCCTAGGAGTGGTGAGTCACTTGAGTAGGTTGAGTCACTGACGTGATCTGCCTGTCCGGGTTGGCGCCCCCCTCGGGTTCATGCCGTGTGGGAGATCTTCGTGGGATATACTCGGCCTTGTCTCAGGGTAGTAAGTTGGTGATTTTAAGATATCTCTCTAGTGGTGTGGCGGCTGTGCTTTGGTAAAGTGGGTGGGGCGCCTGGTTGGCCCTGTCTGGGGATATCGTCGGACGGTGCCACAGTGTCTCCCAACCCCTCCTGTCTCAGCCTCCAGTATTTTTGCTGCAATAGTTTGTGTCGGGGGGCTAGGATCAGTCTGTTATATCTGTAGCGTTTCTCCTGTCTTTTCCGGTGTCTTGTGTGAATAAGTATGCTCCCTTTGACTCTCTCGCTCTCTCTCTCTCTCTGTTTATCTCTTTCTCTCTTCTCTCGGAGGACCTGAGCCCTAGGACCGTGCCGCAGGACTACCTGACCTGATGACTACTTGCTGTCCCCAGTACACCTGGTCATGCTGATGCTCCAGTTTCAACTCTTCTGCCTGTGGTTATGGAACCCTGACCTGTTCACTGGACGTGCTAACTTGTCCCAGACCTGCTGTTTTCAACTCTCTCTCTGCCGCACCTGCTGTCTCTAATTCTGAATGCTCGGCTATGAAAAGCCAACTGACATTTATTCCTGAGGTGCTGACCTGTTGCACCCTCTACAACCACTGTGGTTATTATTATTTTACCCTGCTGGTCATTTATGAACTTTTGAACATCTTGGCCATTACTGTCATAATCTCCACCCCTCAGAGGCTGGTTCCTCCTAGGTTCCGGCCTTTCTAGGGAGTTTTTCCTCGCCAACATGCTTCTACATCTGCTTTGCTTGCTTGCTGTTTGGAGTTTTAGGCTGGGTTTCTGTATAGCAATTTGTGACATCGGCTGATGTAAAAAGGGCTTTATAAATACATTTGATTGATCAGTTCATTAGAGTTAACTTGCATCTCAGTTTGCAACCCAAATAAATGCTTCACATAGTTCAAGTAACAGACACATTACAACAGCAACTTTCAAGAGGACACTGTGTGAATCAGGCCTCCATGGTCGAATTGCTGCAAAAGAAACCACTACTATAGGAAACCAATAATAAGAAGAGCCTTGCTTCGGCCAAGAAACACGAGCAATGGGCATTAGACCGGTGGAAAGTCCAAATTTGAGATTTTGGGTTTGAACCGCCGTGTCTCTTTGTGAGACGCAGAGTAGGTGAATGGATGATCTCCGCATGTGTGGTTCCCACCATGAAGCATGGAGGAGGACGTGTGATGGTGTGGGGGGCTTTGATGTTGACACTGTCTGTGATTTATTTAGAATTCAAGGCACACTTAACCAGCATGGCTACCACAGCATTCTGCAGCAATACGCCATCCCATCTGGTTTGCTCTTATTGGGACTATCATTTGATTTTCAACAGGACCATGACCCAACACACCTCCAGGCTGTGCAAGGGCTATTAACCAAGAAGGAGAGTGATGGAGTGCTGCATCAGTTGATCTGGCCTCCACAATCACCCGACCTCAACCCAATTGAGATGGTTTGGAATGTGTTGGACTGCAGAGTGAAGGAAAAGCAGCCAACAAGTGCTCAGCATATGTGGGAACTCGTTCAAGACTGTTGGAAAAGCATTCCAGGTGAAGCTGGTTGAGAGAATTCCAAGAGTGTGCAGAGCTGTCATCAAAGCAAAGGGTGGCTACCTTGAAGAATCTCAAATCGAAAATATATGTTGCTTTGTTTAACACTTTTTTAGTTACTACATGAATGCATATGTGTTATTTCATAGTTTTGATGTCTTCACTATTATTCTACAATGTAAAAAATAGTACAAATAATGTGTATGCAAAGAACAATCAATAGATAACCGGTCAAACGAAAAGAAGTGCAGCAAGTTTGCTGTTTTTCCAGCTACAGTTTCAAGTGATTGTGTTAGATGTGTTGTTTGCTAGCTCCTCTTAACAACAGTGTCCTGACGAGAGAGCACCTTTTCTATGCCAGGCGAAATCGGGTATCATTAGCTCATTGTTATGGATGTATCCCAAAAAAGGTCACTAAAAAACAGGTTAAACAAATGCAAATGCAGCTACTTTGCTGTTATTCTGGATGCACTGTGTGACGTGACGTAAGTTAGCTGTAGTTGGCTAGATAGTAAGCAAGGGATAAGAAGATTGGCAACCAGTATGGCAATGGAACATATCGGATATTTAGAAATGAGAACTGGTAAGTAACTGTAAGTGCTGTAGTCTTACTGGTACAGTAATATATACTGTACTTTCATAATGAGAAGGACCTATCACTGAAACCATTCAAATGTGTTTACAGAATTGCAAGAAAACCAGTATCTGGTGGAAGAGGTTCACTGTTCAGCCCAGAGCAGGAGACCCACATTGTAAATATGGTCATGGTAAATAACTGCATCAGACTCAGAGAACTTCAGGACCACACAATGGCAGATAACACTATATTCCAAAACATCAACAGGGTGAGTCTCTCTGCACTGTCTTGTCTACTGAAACGCAATAGAATTAGGACAAAGCAGCTGTACAGAGCCACTTTCGAAAGAAACTCAGACCGTGTAAAACAACTGAGATATGAATATGTACAGGTAAGCTATACTAAACTATCATTGGTACTGGATCTGGAAGTGTATGGTGTTACATCATCATATCACGCACACATAAGATGGCGGAGATGTCGTACGTCTATTTTGCCTTGTCCCGTCTCGTCCCATGTACTGTATATATCGTTTTTTATATATCGTTTTCTGTACATTCGTATATATTTTTTATATTTTTAATCTCAATTTCCATCTACGGACTGAACATACTCTCCTGCAACCCTCGTCACCCGATGTGGTACGGATTTGCTATTTCTATACTTTAGAACCGGAACCCCCATCAGCAGCTAGCCAGCTAACTAGCTACTAGCTAGTCGTCAGTTAGCCACTGCTAGCGGTCATCACCGTTAACCTGGAATGCCAGCCTCAGCCCAGGCAACTCCTGCCAGCCTGCACAGTGCTATAGCTACACAGAGCATATCGGACTGCTTTTTCTCTACCACATCTCCAGATTCCTACCGCAAGCTCTGAACCTTTGCACCGGATCATCGCAGCTAGCTAGCTAATATCCGAGTGGCTACTCCTGGCTAACGTCTCTGTCCTGAAGCAAGCACCAGTTAGCCTGGAGGTAGCCTTGAGCTAGGCCCATCTCCCGGCTAGACGAAGAGGTCCATCAGCCAATTCTTGGACTACAATGACTTATTTTGCCAATTGGCCTGGACCCTTTTACTGCCGACACGGAGCCCCGCCGATCCATCACAACTGGTCTACCGATGTATCCGTCCGAGGGGGTTTCAAAAGGGCTTATCCGTTGCGCCGTCCCCCGGAGGCCCATCTGCTAGCCTGCTTGCCCCGGGCCACTAGCTGTCTGAATCGCCGTGTCTCCAGCTCGCCTAGCTACTCACTGGATCCTATGATCACTCGGCTACACACGCCTCTCCCTAATGTCAATATGCCTTGTCTATTGCTGTTTTGGTTAGTGATTATTGTCTTATTTCAATGTAGAGCCTCCAGCTCTGCTCAACATGCCTCAGCTAGCCCTTTTGTTCCACCTCCCACACATGCGGTGACCTCACCTGGCTTAAATTGTGCCTCTGGAGCAAAACCTCTCTCATCGTCACTGAATGCCTAGGTTTTTCCTCCACTGTACTCACATCTACCATACCCTTGTCTGTAAGTTATGCCTTGAATCTATTCTCTCACGCCCAGAAATCTGCTCCTTTTATTCTCTGTTCCTAACGCACTAGACGACCAGTTCTTATAGCCTTTAGCCGTACCCTTATCCTACTCCTCCTTTGTTCCTCTGGTGATGTAGAGGTTAACCCAGGCCCTAAAGTGCCTAGCTCCACTCCCATTCCGCAGGCGCTCTCATTTGTTGTTGTCTGTTACCCTTTAAAGCCTTGGTTTCATGCATGTTAACATTAGAAGCCTCCTCCCTAAGTTTGTTTTTTTCACTGCTTTAGCACACTCCGCCAACCCGGATGTCCTAGCCGTGTCTGAATCCTGGTTTAGGAAGGCCACCAAAAATCCTGAAATTTCCGTGCCTTAACTATAACATTTTCTGACCAGATAGATCTGCCAAAGGGGGCAGAGTTGTAATCTACTGCAGAGAGTTCTGTCATACTATCCAGGTCTGTGCCCAAATAATTCGAGCTTCTACTTTTAAAAATCCACCTTTCCAGAAACAAGTCTCTCACCGTTGCCGCTTGTTATAGACCCCCTTCAGCCCTCTGCTGTGCCCTGGACAACATATGTGAATTAATTGCCCCCCATTTACCTTCAGAGTTTGTACTGTTAGGTGACCTGAACTGGGACATGCTTAACACCCCGGCCATCCTACAATCTAAGCAAGATGCCCTCAATCTCACACAAATTATCAAGGAACCTACCGGGTACAACCCTAAATCCGTAACCATGGGCACCCTCTTAGATATTATCCTGACCAACCTGCCCTCTAAATACACCTCTGATGTCTTCAACCAGGATCTCAGTGATCACTACCTCATTGCCTGCGTGCGTAATTGGTCCGTGGTCAAAAGATCACCCCTCATCACTGTCAAACGCTCCCTAAAAAACTTCACAGAGCAGGCCTTTCTAACCTGACCCGGGTATCCTGGAAGGATATCCCGTCAGTAGAGGATGCCTGGTTGCTCTTTAAAAGTGCTTTCCTCACCATCTTAAATAAGCATGCCACATTCAATTTTTTTTAAACCAGGAACAGATATAGCCCTTGGTTCACCCCAGACTTGACTGCCCTTGACCAGCACAAAAACATCCTGTGGCGTTCGGCATTAGCATCGAATAGCCCCTGCGATATGCAACTTTTTAGAAAAGTCAGGAATCAATATATTCAGTCAGTAAGGAAAGCTAAGCCTAGGTTTTTCCAAACAGAAATTTGCATCCTGTAGCACTAATTCCAAAAAGTTCTGCGGCACTGTAAAGTCCATGGAGAATAAGAGCTCTTCCTCCCAGCTGCCCGCTGCACTGAGGATAGGAATCACTGTCACCACAGACAAAATCTACGATAATTGATTATTTCAATAAGCATTTGTCTACGGCTGGCCATGCTTTCCACCTGGCTACCCCTACTCCGGTCAACATCTCAGCACCCCCTACAGCAACTTGCCCAAGCCCCCCTCCTTCCCGCTTCTCCTTCACACAAATCCGGACAGCTGATGTGCTGAAAGATCTGCAAAATCTGGATCCCTACAAATCAGCTGGGCTAGACAATCTGGACCCTGTCTTTCTAAAATTATCTGCCAAAATTGTTGCAACCCCTATTACTAGCCTATTCAATCTCTTTTTTTGTATCGTCTGAGATCCCGAAAGATTGGAAAGCTGCCCTCTCCCTCTTCAAAGGGGGAGACACTCTAGACCCAAACCGTTACAGACCTATATCCTTCCTGCCCTGCCTATCCTTCCTGTCATCTTTTTACTCGTTATAGGTGTTAGAAACATCATAAGGTAGTTAATTTAAACCGTTTTATAGCAATTTATATCCGTTTAGTGCGATTTTGAGGCATTGCTTTGTAATATACTTTGAAGCTCCGGGCACGTTTCGGGGTCCCGGTCGTACGTTAGTGGGCATTTCGATGGACAAGTGGACATCTTTCGACCAAAAGAAGATTAGACCCAAGAAAGGATTCATTGCCCAAGATTCTGATGGGAGAACAGCTCATAGTAAGAACAATTTATGATGATAAATCGTGTTTCTGTTGAAAAATGTTAAACGCTTATGCCGCCATTTTGTTTGCTATAGCTTCGCTTGGCGCAACCTGTATTGAAAAGTAAGGATATTTAAAAAATGTAATTCCGCGATTGTATTAAGAATTAAATTGTCTATCAATCGCTGTCCACCCTGTATTTTTTAGTCACGTTTATGAGTATTTATGTATACGACTAGATCACTGTCTAATATGGCGCACGACATTGTCTGACCAGCTGGGCAACTTTTGTCATTGTCTAACCATGATTTTGGTGGCTAAATATGCACATTTTCGAACAAACTGTATATGTATGTTGTAATATGATGTTACAGGAGTGTCATCTGAAGAATTCTGAGAAGGTTAGTGCAAAAATTTATATATTTTGGCGATGATAACGATATCGCTCTCTTTGGCTTGAATCAGTGCTCGGGTAACGTTTGCATATGTGGTATGCTAATATAACGATTTATTGTGTTTTCGCCGTAAATCTGAAATGTTGTCTGAATTCACAAGATCTGTGTCTTTCCATTGCTATGTGCTGTGTATTTTTAAGAAATGTTTTATGATGAGTAAATTGGTAATACACATTGCTCTCTGTAGTAATTCTAGGAGCTTTGGTGAGATTTGTGATGCTGGCTGCAATGGCAAACTATGATTTATACCTGAAATATGCACATTTTTCTAACAAACCCTAACCCTATACCATAAATATGTTATCAGACTGTCATCTGATGAGGTTTTTTCTTGGTTAGTGGCTATCAATATCTTAGTTTAGCCGAATTGGTGATAGCTACTGGTGTTGAGAGAAAATGGTGGACAAAGAAAAATTGTGATTTTTGCTAACGTGTTTAGCTAATAGATTTACATATTGTGTCTTCCCTGTAAAACATTTTAAAAATCTGAAATGGTGGCTTTATTCACAGGATCTGTATCTTTCATTAGGTGTCTTGGACTTGTGATTTAATGATATTTAGATGCTACTATTTAATTGTAACGCTATGCTAGCGATGCTAATCAGTGTGGTGGTGGGGGGGGGGGGGGGGTGCTCCCGGACCCGGGGTAGAGGCTCCTGAAAGGTTAACAAACAGATCACCGGCCATTTCGAATCCCACCGTACCTTCTCCACTATGCAATCTGGTTTCAGAGCTGGTCATGGGTGCACCTCAGCCACGCTCAAGGTCTTCAACGATATCATAACCGCCATCAATAAAAGACAGTACTGTGCAGCTGTCTTCATCGACCTGGCCATGGCTTTCGACTCTGTCAATCACCGCATTCTTATCGGCAGACTCAATAGCCTTGGCTTCTCAAATGACTGCCTCGCCTGGTTCACCAACTACCCTCAGATAGAGTTCAGTGTGTCAAATCAGAGGGTCTGTTGTCCGGACATCTGGCAGTCTCTATGGGGGTGCCACAGGGTTCAATTCTTGGGCCGACTCTTTTCTCTGTATATATCAATGATGTCGCTCTTGCTGCTGGTGATTCTCTGATCCACCTCTGCGCAGATGACACTATTCTGTATACATCTGGCCCTTCTTTGGACACTGTGATAACACTTCTCCAAACGAGTTTCAATGCCATACAACTCTCCTTCCGTGGCCTCCAACTGCTTTTAAATGCTAGTAAAACTAAATGCATGCTCTTCAACCGATTGCAACCCGCACCCTCCCGCCCGACTAGCATCACTACTCTGGACGGCTCTGACTTAGAATATGTGGACAACTACAAATACCTAGGTGTCTGGTTAGACTGTAAACTCTCCTTCCATTACATACCCCCAAACTATGACATAACACATATGGAATCATGTAGTAACCAAAAAAGTGTTAAACAAATCAAAATGTATTTCATATTTTAGATTCTTCAAAGTAGCCACCCTTTGCCTTGATGACAGCTTTGCACACTATTGGCATTCTCACAACCAGATTCATGAGGAAGTCACCTGGAATGCATTTAAATTAAAAGTGAATTTGTGGCCAATCAGTTGTGTTGTGATAAGGCAGGTGTGGTGTACAGAAGATAGCTCTATTTGATAAAAGACCAAGTCCACATTTTAGCAACAACAGGTCAAATAAGCAAAAAGAAACGGCAGTCCATCATTACTTTAAGACATGAAGGTCAGTCAATCTGGAACATTTTAAGAACTTTTCAAGTTTCTTCAAATGCAGTCGCAAAAACCATTAAGCATTATGATGAAACTGCCTCTCATGAGGACTGCCACAGGAAAGGAAGACCCATAGTTACCTCTGCTGCAGAGGATTTGTTCATTAGAGTTAAAGTCACCTCAGATTGCAGCCCAAATAAATGCTTCACAGTGTTCAAGTAGCAGACACATCTCAACATCAACTGTTCTGAGGAGACTGCCTTCATGGTCAAATTTCTGCAAAGAAACCACTACTAAAGGACACCAATAATAAGAAGAGACTTGCTTGGGCCAAGAAACATGAGCAATGGACATTAACCGGTAATATCTGTAATTTGGTCTGATGAGTACGAAATTGGAGATTTTTGGTTCTAATCACTGTGTCTTTGTGAGATGCAGAGTAGGTGAACGGATGATTTCCGCATGTGTGGTTCTCACCATGAAGCATGGAGGAGGAGTTGTGATGGTGTGGGGGTGCTTTGCTGGTGACACTGTCTGTGATTAATTTAAAATTCAAGGCACACTTAACCAGCATGGCTACCACAGCATTCTGCAGCGATACGCCATCCCATCTGGTTTGCGCTTATTGGGACTATAATAGTTTTCAACAGGACAATGACCAAAACATACCTCCAGGCTGTGTAAAGGCTATTTGACCAAGAAGGAGAGTGATGGAGTACTTCATCAGATGACCTGGCCTCCACAATCACCCGACCTCAACCCAATTGAGATGGTTTGGGATGAGTTAGACCGCAGAGTGAAGGAAAAGCAGTCAACAAGTTCTCAGCATATGTGGGAACTCCTTCAAGACTGTCGGAAAAGCATTCCTCATGAAGCTGGTTGAGAGAAGGCCAAGAGTGTGCAAAGCTTTCATGAAGGCAAAGGTTGGCTACTGTGAAGAATCTAAAATATAAAACACATTTTGATTTGTTTAACTCTTTTTTGGTTACTACATGATTCCATATGTTATTTTATAGTTTTGATGTCTTCACTATTATTCTACAATGCAGAAAATAGTTAACACAAAGAAAAACCCTTGAATGAGTAGGTGTGTCCAAACTTTTGACTGGTACTGTATGTTGGAACTCATTCAAGACTGTTTCAAAAGCATTCCTCATGAAGCTGGTTGAGAGAATGTCAAGAGTGTGCACAGCTTTCATCAAGCCAAAGGTTGGCTACTTTGAAGAATGTAAAATATGAGTAGGTGTGTCCAAACTACTGTATAAAACACAGAAAATCACGTTTTTGACTGCACTGGACCTTTAAAAATCACTGTGTCGGTCTCCTCCTCCCTCTGTCTTTGTGCTGTCCCGAGGGGAGCAGTTGAAACTAGGACACATGCAATATTAAAGCTCTACCCTGGTAGTCCTCATCAGCACGTCCTTCTCTCTCTAGCTCTCTCTCTCACATACTCATTGTCACTCCGGGTAGTTCTCAGCAGATTGTTTCTCACACACGCTACAGTATACTCTCACTCGTTAATCTTCTCTTCAGTAGCCTGCCTACTCTGTTTGTGCCTCTCTCTTTGTTTCCCTCTCCCTCAGACATATTCCCCCTGTCTGTCTTGCTCTGCTGCCTCCTTTCTTGGTAATACTCTAGCCAGAATGTGTTTCTAAATGTTGCAGATAGAAATGAATAGAGCTAATTCAATGTTTTACTCTATATGCTAGGGATGCATGTCATTTCTGTTGGACAAGGCTGAGGCCCCCTTCACAGCCTTGGCAATCATGAGCTCCCCCTCCTTCTTTCATCCTCCTTCCGTCCCTCCCTTGTTGTGCCTCTGGCCAGGCCTCTCTCCCTTGTTGTGCTTCTAGCCAGGCCTCTCTCCCTTGTTCTGCCTCTGGCCAGGCCTCTCTCCCTTGTTCTGCCTCTGGCCAGGCCTCTCTCCCTTGTTGTGCTTCTAGCCAGGCCTCTCTCCCTTGTTGTGCCTCTGGCCAGGCCTCTCTCCCTTGTTGTGCTTCTAGCCAGGCCTCTCTCCCTTGTTCTGCCTCTGGCCAGGCCTCTCTCCCTTGTTGTGCCTCTGGCCAGGCCTCTCTCCCTTGTTCTGCCTCTGGCCAGGCCTCTCTCCCTTGTTCTGCCTCTAGCCAGGCCTCTCTCCCTTGTTCTGCCTCTGGCCAGTTCTGCCTCTGGCCAGGCCTCTCTCCCTTGTTCTGCCTCTGGCCAGGCCTCTCTCCCTTGTTCTGCCTCTGGCCAGTTCTGCCTCTGGCCAGGCTTCTCTCCCTTCTTCTGCCTCTGGCCAGGCCTCTCTCCCCTGACACCCTATTTGGGCCTTTTGTTCAAATTATAATTAGTCACTATTTCACAGCAGTTGCAGAAACATGGAAACAAATTATTAAGGCTTACCAGTAAGAGTGCATTTCAATGGTACCATAACCAATAGTTATTCTCTCGCTCTGCAAAGGCAAACTGGTGGCTGGTTCTAGCCAACAAAGACATGGCTACTGTTTGAGACCCTCATTCTGATCCTGCAGTAGAGTTCAGGAGTTTACCAAAAAGGCTTCATTGCTGGACTGACTGGTATTAAACATTCGTCCTGAACACACAGTCACCTCTGCAGGTGTTGTTTATTGTTGATGTTTGGTCAGCAACCTTTTTGTAGACCCGTCGGAGGCAAGTGTGTGTGCAGGAGTTATCTTTAATAATGAAATGAACTTTCTGTTGCCAGTGCCAGATACGAGAGCTAGTGTGGTGTTAATATTCCTCTGTCCCCTGAAACTCAACCCATATACACACACTGCTCTCCTTCAGATGCCAAGGTAGGTACATTATTATTTTGGCTGATTTAGGGTAAGTACACGCACGCACACACACACACTGGAAGGGCTAAACAGGTGTGGTGGCACATAATGACAACCTGCACTGTTTACGGATATCAGTCTCCTAAATTGTTGTTTGATCTTTACTTTTAGGTAGAGTCAACGTTTAGAGCGACTAAATACAATTCAAGTACCGAATTATACATGTTGTGGAAGCTGTGCTGAATATCTATTCACTTGTTGGAAAGGAGGAGAGTGTGTGTGTTTGTATGTGTCTGTTTGTGACAGGAGGAAAAAGTGTTTTTTCCCTCCAGTGGCACAACAATTTCCCAATCACATTTGGTGTTTTTCTGCATAGCTTCTCTCTCTCTCTCTCTCTCTCTCTCTCTCTCTCTCTCTCTCTCTCTCTCTCTCTCTCTCTCTCTCTCTCTCTCTCTCTCTCTCTCTCTCTCTGTCTCTCTGTCTCTCTGTCTCTCTGTCTCTCTGTCTCTCTGTGTGTCTGTGTGTGTGTGTGTGCCACAGCTACATTTTGTTTATGATGCTGTCACTGCTGCCAGCGCCTTGGATGCATCCCACTGTCCCGTGGGGCGAAGGAATCGGGTAATACATCACACACACACAGACAGTCTTGTACAGCTAACCTTGTGGGGACACATAATTCAGTCCCATTCAAAATCATATTTTCCCTAACCCCTAAACCTAACCTAACCTTAACCCAAAAACCTAACCGTAACCCTAGCTCCTAACCCTAATTCTAACCTTAACCCAAAACCCCCTAGAAATAGCATTTGTCCTTGTGGGGACTAACAAAATGTTTACTATACTTGTGGTGACTTCTGTTCCCCACAAGAACAGTTAAACATGTCTACACACACACACACACACACACACACACACACACACACACACACACACACACACACACACACACACACACACACACACACACACACACACACACACACACACACACACACACACACTGATCTGTGTGTGGGGCCTTCTCTCTAGGCTTTCTGTTCTATCTGATGAGTGTGCTGAAAAGAGTGTGTAGCTACTAGCCACATGCTGTGTGTGTGTATGTATGTGTGTGTGTGTGTGTGTTGAACAGAATGTGTAACTAAGCACATCCTGTTTGACAGTCATGCTTTCCTCTCCCTGCTCCATTCCTTAACTTGCCTTCATGCTCAATTTGCTTGCTACTCCCCAGACTGCCTTGGCCAAAACACAAGCGCATGTACACACACACACACACACACACACACACACACACACACACACACACACACACACACACACACACACACACACACACACACACACACACACACACACACACACACACACACACACACACACTATGTGTGTCTCCCTCATCATTAACAGGATCAGGCATTATCCCTGGGTGCTTGGTACACCTACCAGCTCTCACAGTATCACGTCAGAATTAGCCTCTATCTGCAAAACCAGGGTATCTGCAGGAAGCTGAGTGTCTTGTCTATTGAACGGTGCCATCAAATCTTTGGTGTGACTTGCTACCATATATGGGGATACGAATTTATAAGGACAGGCAGAGCCTCTCCTACCGTTATTGATCACCTACCCCGAGAGTCAAAATGTTTATTTTACACAAAGTTTTCACCAAACATTAAACATCTTACAAGGTAAGCTTCGATTTGGTCTGTGTTTGAGCTATAGCTACATGGGGGGTATCAAATTGATTACACAGGGGATTGGCTACTATGGCACCTTGACAGTCTTGTAGCGATAAGAGATAAGCTTTCCAGGGATATGCGGTTGACCTGGGTGGGACAAAGCAAGGCCTAGAACCTTTAATACGTAATGAGAACTATTACTACCTGGCTCATCGACGAGACACACCGAGCACGCTACATTACATTGTAAACAGATTTCATCGCTTTACTTTCAAAGCTTTAGCATAAACGACGAAGGGAAAAACTAAGACTATCAAACAGGAACCTAAAAAGAAGGCAGCTATGAATAAGTATACTGACATAGAAGCTTTTAATAATATACTGGAGTCGGACTAGGATCAGGGGAGCGATTTGGACAGCGAGGTTTTTGACTCGGCCGACGAAGATTGCTTTCTAGAAGGATTCGGTCCACTTTTAGATCTGCAAGTAAATTATTTTCTTGACGTTATGTAGCAAATTTACTAAAAGTGATTCGTTTTTTACAAGTTGTCTGCTTTTTGTGCTTTGGATTTAGTTTACATAGGCCTATGTAACAAGTAATTTCAATGTTATATAATTCCAAAGTAGTTATTGTCTATGTTTCATATTAGTTCACTATTTGCTGTTCTAAGTTTTATCCTTATAACTTTGGAGAGGCCACTGAACTCTCATGGCCTTTGTTCATTTGTGGTTGTAACGTGTGCGCTGGGAGTTGGGAAGGAAGTTCAGGGAGTGAATACATTTAATTAATGAACTTAACAAGAAACACGAACAACGCACAGACATGAAACTGAAACAGAAACAATGACACCTGGGGAAGGAACCAAAGTGAGTGACATATATAGGGCAGGTAATCAAGGAGGTGATGGAGTCCAGGTGAGTCTGATGACGTTCAGGTGCGCATAACGGTGGTGACAGGTGTGCACCATAACGAGTAGCCTGGTGACTTAGAGGCCGGAGAAGGAGCACACGTGACAGTGGTTCTCACCTCTGCCTTTGTTTCCAAAGTGTTACTGTTTGCATTGTGTGTGTCCTTCACACCTATCGGATTCCCTGTACAGATACAGTTTAGGCTTGGTGTTTTTATTTTACAGTAATGTTGTTTTGTAAATTTAGTAAACCGTAATTCTGTGTGTCTTACAACAATATATCCCTTTATTTTATTCACCACAGAGTGGAGGATGCAGAGGATTTGGATGATGACGTTTGGGTGCAACCCCTCCCCAGCAAGCACACCCTCCGGTCATGGTCTTCACCCCCCACTACAGTTTCAATCAACCCGTCTGATGGTTCTACATCCACCACCCGACAAAGACCCCACTCCTCTTCAACCACCCCCACTGCAGGCCCTGGCACCACTCCCCTCTCTGCAAGTTCATCTGGAGGTGAAGGGACAGGGAGGAGATCTAGGCCTCAACAGAGAAGAGGGGGGAGCAGAGGGAGAGGCAGTGGAAGCAGCACAACAGAGGGAGATGAAACTGAGGACAGGTGGCATACAGTCCTTGAAGATGATGAGGAGACAGATCAATTTAGGTTTAAACCCAAGCGACCATTTAGGTTTAAGCCCACAGTTGGTTAGTGATGAAACGTACACCCCCTTACAGCGGTTTCAGCTCTACTTTACAACCTCTGTACTGGGAACACTAATTAGTAATACCAACATGTATGGGGACAAGAAGCAGCAGGGGGGAAGGAAGATGTCCTGGAAAACTGTCACCATGGGTGACATGCTCAACTATATTTCCTTGGTGATTTAAATGGGACTGGTCAAGGTATCAAAACTATTTGACAACTGGAGCAAGTCCCCACTCTATCAGTTTGAGTTCCCCACCTCCTTCATGAGTGAAAAATTATTATTGGCCATCAACCGTACTCTTCACATGAGTGACCCACAAAAGGATCAGGAGAATGACCAGAAGAAGGGGACTGCAGGGTATGATCGTCTTGCAACAGTCAAGCCCCTTTATCATGACATGGTGGAGGCATGCAAAACTTACTTCCAGCCTGTTTAAAATCTATCTATAGATAAGCGCATGGTTGCCTTAGGCTTAAATTGGCTTAAAGCAATATATGACAAATAAGCCGACCAAATGGGTCTACAAGCTATTTGTGTTAGCCGATTCAGCCTCTGCCTACACGTGGAACTTTTTCATCTATGAAGGCAAGGTGATCACACCCACTGGGAAGGGCCTTAGTTACGACTCTGTCATGCAGCGGATGGACTTCCCCTTACTTGGCAGTGGGTACAAGCTCTTTGTGGACAATTTTTATACTAGTCCCATGCTTTACATAGACCTCTTGGAAAAGTAAAATAGGGGCTTGTGAGACCATTCGTTCTAACGGAATCGGTTTCCCCAATACCAAGGTAAACGACATGACAAAGACAACGGAGAGGGGGACCATACGTTGGATCAGGACTAACAAGCTGCTTTTTGTGAAATGGAAGAACACTAGGGAAGTAACCATGCTCACCACACAGCATAAGGCATTCAATAACATGTCTCAAGGAGGGTGGAAAATGCCGGCTAGTAATAGGGGTTGCAGCAGTTGCGGTAGTCATTTTTAGAAGGAGAGGGTCCAGATTGTGTAGCCCAGCTGATTTTTAGGGGTCCAGATTTTGCAACTCTTCGCAAATCTAATCATCTACACCAGGTATGTCAAACGACATGAATGCCATTTGTAAATAGTTCAGCTTATTTCTATTTTTGCATATTATTTTGTGAAGGACATGTGTGTAACTAAGTTTGTGTTTGATAAGACATTTTTATATATATTTTTATGTATATCTGTTACTTTTTATATTGTTTTTGTAAACAGTTAATTTGTATGTGGTACCAATACATTGGATATGCCTAGGCTAAACGTTCAGGCACTTTCGATATCCCCTGTAATGTATGTCCCCCAACACCACAATGTTTGAGAGAGGTTGGTGTTCTAGAAATTTAGTTTTTATTGTGAACAATAACTTTTAGGTTCATCCAGAGTGCAAAAACAGTGCAATTCCCACATTTGGACACTTTGGAGAGGTTGAAAGGACACTTGAATGTACCCTGGATACCCCATAACACCACCACAATGTTTGTGAGGTTGATATGGTAGAAATGTTGTTTTTATACTGAACAAATAGCATTTAAGGATTGCAATATGTGTAATAGATTGCAATATATGTAATAGCACTGGAATTGTCTAATTTACAGACATATGCCACTTTGGAGAGGTTTAGGGACACTTGGAAACATCCCGTGACCACACCTGACACCACGTTGGAGAGGTTTAGGGACACTTGGAAACATCCCGTGACCACACCTGACACCACGTTGGAGAGGTTTAGGGACACTTGGAAACATCCCGTGACCACACCTGACACCACGTTGGAGAGGTTTAGGGACACTTGGAAACATCCCGTGACCACACCTGACACCACTTTGGAGAGGTTTAGGGACACTTGGAAACATCCCGTGACCACACCTGACACCACTTTGGAGAGGTTTAGGGACACTTGGAAACATCCCGTGACCACACCTGACACCACTTTGGAGAGGTTTAGGGACACTTGGAAACATCCCGTGACCACACCTGACACCACTTTGGAGAGGTTTAGGGACACTTGGAAACATCCCGTGACCACACCTGACACCACTTTGGAGAGGTTTAGGGACACTTGGAAACATCCCGTGACCACACCTGACACCACTTTGTGAAACATCTGCACATTTCCAGTTGTTAGGCCTATCAGTCCCATTTTTTTAATGATATTGTGGAAGCCATCTGATGTGTTTCCAATTCTAGTAATCAATAATTCACATATAGCTTGTTTTTTTTTTTAACAGTATTTTTATTGGAATTTCACAATTGTCACCCATATTAAAGAGATACAACAACAGAGACCAGGCAAAAAAAAAACAACAAAGAAAAACAGCACCCGCCTACACATACCTGCGCATACATATATATATACACATATACATATACATACACACACATACGCACACCATCCTCCTCCCCCCGCTTCTCCCACCCTATCCCCATCATTGCGTCTCTCAATACACACATTTTAAACAAACTTACAAACAGAAATTAAACAAAAAAAGCTCGGTTTAAACTAAGAAGTTAGGTTCCACACATGGAACATAGTGTCATTCTGAATACATAGATCACCACCATTCTAAGAGAATCCTTGCAGCATAATAGCTGATACCTCAGGTTCTAGGTAATTTAGATAGGGTTCCCACACTTTGTAGAACGGATCTGTTTTAGAATGCAATGTACATATCAGATATTCCAGAGGCACCCATTCAAAAAGTATCTTATGCCAATCTTTAATAGAAGGAACCTTATCACTAATCCACCGTAAAAGGATGTTTTTCCTTGCAGCAAAGGTAAGGATGTTGTAAAGCCTCCTCTTACTCACAGAAGTAACATGCCTACTAGGGAGACCTAACAGTAACGAAACTGGGTCCAATTCTAGATCAAACCCTAGGATCTTTTCAATTTCTTGCAGAACACCAGACCAGTATCGTTGTATTTTGGTACATGACCATAAACAATGTGTTAGGGTGCCTGTATCAGTTTTGCATTTAAGACACTGAGGAGAAGAGGAAGAGGGGCTAAAGGCATGTCTGCGATTTGGGGATATATGCAATCTGTGTATTATTCTTAATTGGATTGCTTTAGTACGATTACATATAGATATTGTTTTTGCATATCTCCAAATGTCCTCCCACATCTCTTCGTCAATAGTCACAGACAATTCTTTCTCCCACACTTGTTTCACCCTCTGTGTGTCGACAGCAGGAAAGGACCTTAAAGCATCATAAAACAGACTTACAGACATTTTCCTTTGTGGAAAAAAAAGCATTCTCTCAATGACAGACATATCAGGGTTACCAATTAAGGTGGTGCTCTTCACAATATAATGTCTTACTTGTAGGAAGCGGAAAAAGTCCTGCTTTGGGAGTTGATATTTCTCCACCATCTGCTCAAATGACAATAGAATCTTATCAGCAAATAAGTCATTTAGTCTGCGTATGCCCTTATTAAGCCAAAAGTTAAAGCCAGCATCCAGCAATCCTGGACCAAAATCTGGGTTGTTAAGAATTGGGGTAAGAGCAGAGGTTAGTTTGGACCTTCCCAAGAAGCGCTGAACTGACCTCCAAACCTTGAGTGTGTTAAGTGTAATAGGATTATTGCAGTGATCTTCCACAGACTTGAAACTTCTGAAAAATAAAAGATCCTGTAAGGGGTATTTTGAAAGAGAAGTCTCAATGTCTAACCAAATAGAGGAGTCATCGTTTGTGATCCAATCAGAAATATAACATAGGTGGGCACACCACTGATAGAACCTGATATTGGGCAGATCCAAGCCCCCCATAGAACTTGGCAGCTGCAATATTGCCATCTTAAGCCTTGGCTTGCGTTTACTCCATATGAAGGAACTTAGCCATCCATTTACATCCTTTATTATCTTATTGGAGAGTAATACTGGGATCATTTGGATTGGGTAAAGTAGTCTAGGTAAAATGTTCATTTTCAAGAGGGATATTCTACCCAACCAAGAAATCGGGAGAGAGTTCCAGCGCTCCAGATCCTGTCTTATTGTATCAAACAAAGGAACAAAATTGGCTTTGTACATTTGCTGGAATTTAGGAGTTACAAATATACCCAGATACGTAAAGCCTGAGGGAGACCATTTAAAAGGGAAGGGGGGAGAAGTATTAGGTACAGAGTGAAGGCTACCAAGTGGCATAGCCTCTGATTTAGTTAAGTTAATCTTGTAGCCTGAGAATTCGCTGAATAATTGAATAATATTAATAAGAGATGTAGTTGAGGTCTCGGGATTAGAGATGAATATCAGGACATCATCAGCATACAAGCTTATTTTATGGTGAACATCACCAATGAGCAGCCCCTGTATAGCAGGCGTTACCCTGATGGCCTCGGCCAGTGGTTCCATAGCGAGTGCAAATAGGAGGAGGGACAAAGGGCAGCCCTGTCTGGTACCTCTGTATATAGAGAAGCTATTTGACCTTAGCCCATTAGTAAGGACAGCAGCCTGAGGGTCATCATATAAAACTTTCACCCATTTTATAAAGGTGTCCCCTAGACCAAATTTATTTAGAGCAAAGAGTAGGTAAGACCACTCCACACGATCAAATGCTTTCTCAGCATCTAGGGAGAGCACAAGACCATCCCTAGCACTTTGTCGGTAGGCTTGAATTACATTAAGAAGCCGCCTGACATTGTTGCACGACTTACGGCCCTTAATAAAGCCAGTTTGGTCTCCTTTCACAATTAGTGGCAGTGAGTCCTCTAATCTTGTGGCTAGAATTTTAGAAAGTAATTTTCTATCCACATTCAGAAGGGAAATTGGTCTGTACGAGGAACAAGACTCTGGACATTTTCCCTTTTTAAGAATAAGTGATATGTTGGCTTCCCTCAGCGTTTGAGGGAGCTGGTCATTTGAAAATGAGTGGTTAAACATATCACGCAATGGCTCAAGGATCAGGCCATGAAACTCTTTATAGAATTCACTACCAAACCCGTCTGGTCCTTTAGCCTTCCCGTTTTGCAGATTCTTAATTGCGAACATTATCTCTTCCTCGGTGATAGGGGCATTAAGGAGAGACCTCTGTTCTTCGGAGATAGTAGGGAGCTCAATCTTAGAAAAGAAATTCTCCATTAATTTGGGTGCGTCATTTGGCAGTTCTGAGGCATAAAGATTTGCATAAAATTTCCTAAATGAGTCATTTATCAATTTATTTTCATATAAATGATTGCCATCCGAATCGGTAATAGTAGCAATTGACTGTTAGTCAGCTCTCTTTTTAGCTAGGTACGCCAAGTACTTTCCTGGCTTATCGCCATGTTCATATAGCTTTTGCCTGACAAATCCCATTTTCTTTTCAGCGTCCTGTGTTAGGAGAGAGTCCAACGTTGATCTAAGAACTGATATTTCCTTTAATAGGGCAGGCGTGGGAGTTTTAATGTAGTCCTTCTCTTTAGTTCCCAATTCACCCTCTAACCTTTTTTGCTTTTCACGCTTTTTCCGCCTCTTAGTGGCTGTGTATGACATAATCAGACCCCTGGCGTACGCTTTACAGGTTTCCCAAAGGAGCGAGGGATTATCTGTTGATTGAGAGTTAATAGAGAAAAATGCTTTAAACTCTGTAATAAAATATGATGTGAACATATGGTCTTTAAGGATGGTTGTATTCAACCTCCAATGTCTTGACAGATTGAATGCCCCGTTGAGTTTTATGTCCAGGATCACCTCCGCATGATCAGATATGACTATACTTCCTATCCTAGCGGATAAAACAGACTGCAAAGACGTCCTGGGCATAAAAAAGTAATCTATTCTAGTCTGACATCCATGAGGTGCAGAGAAAAAAGTGAACTCTCTGTTGGAGGGGTGAAAAGTTCTCCAAACATCCGCATACCCCAGATCATCACAAATAGCTTTAAGTGACTTAGCTCGAGGAGAGAGTGAAGCTATACCGCTGGGAAACTTATCAATAAGGGGGTTCAACAAACAATTAAAATCTCCTCCAACTACTGCAGTGTCTGAGTTTAATTCTGAAAAGTCTAGAAATACCTTAGTGAGGAAATCAAGGGGGTGGGCAGGGGGAAAGTGAATATTCATTATGGAGATTTTCTGCCCTTGTAAAGTACCATTAATTATAACAAAGCGACCAAATTTATCTTTCACACAATTCAAGACCTTAAGTGGTAAGTTCTTTTTCACAAGAATTGCTACACCTCTACTTCTGGATGTAAATGATGAGAAAAACACTTGACCAAACCCCCCTTGTTGTAATTTCAGATGCTCCTTATCATCCAAATGACTTTCTTGCAACAGGGCAATATCAATATTTTCTTTTTTCAAAAACGACAGTACCTTCTTCCTTTTAATGGGATTATGGCTCCCTCTAATGTTCCATGTACATACCCGCAGTGTGTTACCTGCCATTGCACTTTGACCGTTTCATATTCAGACTGAATCCCACCGTAAAAATGGGGTGGTACCTTTTTCCATGTGTTGAACTCTCTTCTATCTCACCGAGCATAAACAAACGATATGAACCCTGAACTCGAACTATACTAAACCCAAAAATTAAACATGTAAAGATCCAAAGGGGGGTTTTCCCACTAGCTAACATGCAGGGGATTTCAACTTTCCAATGTAGACTCTTAAGTCTGCATTGTCACTCAATAGCCTCGTCCTTTATACATATGAAAATGAAAATCAATATATGAAGATTGAGGCTCTTCCACCTAAAACCAAGCCTGGGCAACAATATAGATTCACCCATATCTCAGCCTGAGCTATAGCGGCAGTTACTTTAGCAAGAAAAATAAGAAAAATACGAATATTACTGAACCGGAGCATGTGAGAACTCACACCACTGTTTCATGATCAGATTCAAAGAAGATAATAAAGTTATCCAATGCTGCGGCGGCGCAGCTTAAAGTTATTTACCAGAGAGTGTCAATAAACGCAGCAGCCTCTGCAGGTGTGGAGAGTTTCTTAGGCGATCCGTTGACCATAATCTTCAATGTGGCCGGGTACAACAGAGCGTAGTCCATCTTCATTCTCCTGAGTCGAGCCTTCGCCTCATCAAACCCTTTGCGTCTTCGTACAACCGCTGTGGAGTAATCATTGAAGAATGAGACCTTTGGACCTTTACGTTGACTACCGTCAGAGCCGATGTTTCTAGCCGCATCCATAACGCGCTGCTTGTCGGTGAAGTTGTGGAACTTTATAACCACTGGCCGTGGGCGCTGGTTGGGACCGGGTATCGGTGCTTGAGAGCGATGGGCTCTGTCCAGCTTCACACGACCAGCCTTAGTGTCCATTTGTAAGTAGTCAGGGATCCATTCCTCAAAAAATTTTACTGAACGTGTTCCTTCAGAATTTTCCGGGAGTCCCACAACACGAATATTGCATCTGCGTCCTCGATTATCCAAGTCGTCAATGTGCTCCGCCATTTCGCGCACCTGTTTTTCAAGTGTTTTCATCTTAGTGTCCATAGATGTAGTTGAAGCTTCCACTGTAGCAATTCTTCCTTCCGCCTCATCGATACGTTTGACCACCCTCTGTAATTCAGCTGAATGGCCTGCTATTGCTTCCAAGACCGTTCTTATCTTAACATCGATCACTTTAGTAATGTTGTCCGTCATCTTTTGAATCACCAGGTCCATTGTGCCTGGATCCGCAACGGTGTTAGCTTCGCTAACGTAAGCTAGCTCCTCCTGCACCTCTACAGGGATGGTGGTTTTGGTCGAGTTCTTAGTAGCTCTGCTGGGCATGTTGTCGGAGATTTTTGAGAAATAACCGTCAAGACTCATTGCAGGATAACTTATTTAGCCAATTCTACCACTTTTTCAAGCTAGGAGATTAATGAAAGAATATAAATTTACGAATGCCACGGGAGCTCGCTGAAACACAGTGTTCTCTCTACGGCGCCATTTTGTCCCCCCGTCACATATAGCTTGTTAATGAAAGATGACTTTCAAAAAAATTGTGTGTGCTTGATCTTGTGTATTCTGAACTATTCTGATAATTTCCTCATATTCTCACAGATGTCTTCTTTCAAAATATACCAAGTTTTTGCATGTCAGAATCATGTAACTATACACGACTTTTGGGAATGAAATCTATATTCTGCCATTACAATTAAGAGGCTAAACATTCACCCAATATTTCTCAAATTTAGAAATTGTTGATCCAAACGTGAAATTTGAAAGTGTTTAAAGTTAAGTTTAGGCATGCAACCTTTGGAATCAAACATGCAACCTTTGGAATCAGAGGTTGACTCTAGTTCGCCGGTTTCCACGTCATCTCCTGTCTTCCTCAGACATGGATGGACGTCAAATACTGACTTGTATCATGGGTAACCTGGCTAGGTATACAGCAGTCACTGTAGCTGAGGCTCTGGTGACACGCGGAATTAATGCGACTGATGGCATTGTCACAGGATAGAACAGCACACATATTGCTGTTTGGCTCCCTGTGAGAAAACGAGTGTCCAGGACGATGTGTGTTTGCGTGCCTGTGTGAGTGCATGTTTAGCTCCCTGTGAGAAAATGAGTGTCCAGGGACGGTCCTCTCGCCAACAAGCCAGTGTGCTTGTTAACACACACAAACAGTAATTATGAGCTACTGGCTAAGGACATCAATACACACGCACACACACACACTTATTAACATGCAGATGATTTTGTGTGCGTGTGATTGGGGAAATGGTGCTTCTCATTAATCATATCAACACACACACCAGTTTGATCTCACGCACTGTATGCATAAACACACAAACAAACACACACACACACACACACACACACACACACACACACACACACACACACACACACACACACACACACACACACACACAAAGAAATTTCAACAACTGGGTTGAACCCTCCACAGTGCACCTGCATTTCCCCTATGGTAATAGATATGTATGCTTGGAAGCCAAAGTCTGTTTGTGAAACTAAACCATCTAAAGTTCCCTCTCTGTGGTGTGTTTGATTTGCTTAGATATGAGAACTGTCATTCCTCATCCTCCATCTCCTCTCAGGAGGATGAAAAGCAGAATCAGAGTTGCTGTGAGAGCTGCTGAGTCTGACTTATAGGAAAACAACAATTCAGAGACGGGGAGAAAGAAAGAAAACAGGGATATAATGCTTTGTGTGTGTGTTTTTGTGTATGCACGTGCCTTTAGAGATAATGTACTTAACTTAGAATGAATGTAAGAGTTGTTTTAACCTTTAACAGATTGAATTGGAAATCTGAACAACCTCAGCGTTTAAGAAATGCCGTCATCTGTCTGTCAATACAGTCCAACACTCACAATACAAATACAAATACACCACCAAACGTTATAATCATTTGTAGAAGAATGCTGAGCAATAGAATATAAATGTCTCACATACTGTACGTAAACTAACTCTGGGAATTAAAATTGCAAAATTATATAATGGTGAGTATCTTGTAAAATTTGAATAGAGTTCATAGATTACTGTGTTTCCCATCTCACATGGTTAACTAGGTTAGATCTCTCTCTCTCTCTCTCTCTCTCTCTCTCTCGCTCTCAAATCATTCAGAAACACAACTCTGAACACTGGAATCTTTCATCTCTCTTCTATCGTTGCCTATGTCTTCTTCCCCCTCTCTCCTATCCTCCTACAGTAAGCTACAAAATGATTGGGACAATATGTTGTTTTGGCTCTGTACTCCGACACTTTGGATTTGAAATTATACAATGACTATGAGGTTAAAGTTCAGACTGTCAGATTTAATTTGAGGGTATTTTCATCGATATCGGGGGATCTGTAATACACTTTTTGTATATACTGTAGTTGCCCCCTATTTTAGCGGACCAAAAGTATTGGGACAAATTCATTTTTTTGTGTATTAAAGTAGTCCAAAGTTTAGTATTTGATCCTATATTCATATCACGCAATGATTACATCAAGCTTGTAACTCTATACATTTGTTGGATGCATCTGCTGTTTTTTATGGTTGTGTTTCAGATCATTTTGTGCCCAATACACTCTTAGAAAAAAGGGTTCCAAATGGATTCTTCGGCTGTTCCCATAGGAGAACCCTTTTTGGTTCCAGGTAGAACCGTTTCAGTTCCAGGTAGAACTCTGTTAGGTTCCATGTAGAACCCTCTGTGGAAAGGGTTCTACATGTAACTCAAAAGGGTTCTATCTGGAACCAAAAGGGTTCTACTTGGAACCAAAAAAGTGTTTTCCTCTGGGGACAGCTGAATAACTCTTTTAGGTTCTAGATAGCACCTTGTAGAAATTAATGGTACATTATGTATTGTGTCATTTTGGAGTAATTATTTTGTAAATAAGATTATAATATCTTTCTAAACACTTCTACATTAATGTGGATACTACTATGAATGAATCATGGATAATGATGAGAAAGTTAGACCCACCAATATTATACACCCCCCCCCCCCAAAAAAAATGCTAACCCCCTTGGGGGTATGATATTTGTGCGTCTAACTCTCTCACTCATCATTATTCACAATTCATGTGTATGTCGATGCGTGTGTGTGTTTTGCTCATGCATGGTGTGTGGGACTCTGTTAGAAGCTCCCTGTGTGTCGTACCACATCTCCTCCTGCCCTCGTTTGAAAGAGATGCAGAAAGATTTAGTTCTGCACCAGCATTATAATCACCTACCAATCTCTCTATCGCCACTCCTTCTCTTCCCCGTTCCTCTCCTTACCCCCCTTATCAGCCCACTTCCTTCTATCTATTTTCCCCTTCCTCTCCTCCCTCTCCCCCACATTTCCTCCCTCTCTCTGCTAAACCTCATTGATCAAAAACATCCCCAACACGGGTTGTCTTATCTGGCGGACCATGATTTTTCTTCCGTTCTCTCCCTCTCTCCCCTCACTCCCTCCTTCCCTTCTCAGATGTATATCCCTACTGTGTGTGGTGAGTGATGTCTCAACACACACACACACACACGCACGCACACTGGGAGTCAGATCTCCACACCCCACTGTGTGTTGAGTGATGCCCTGCCTGAGACTGGTTCTGGGGAGTTGGCATGTCATACTGCCTCTGTGCCACCAGTACCCCCATCTGCTCTCGGTTCTTCTCCTTAATGTCACCGCATTCTTACTCTCACATCTGCATCCGAATTGTGTGTGTGTGTGTGTTGTATGCGAGTAGTAGGATAATATTGGGACATCACTCAGCACACGTTCCCGCATGCACAAGTTCACGCATGCACACACATACACACATGGTCAGCCCATGGAGAAGCATGGAACATATAGCAACCAACCCATGGATGTCAGCACACACACTCTGAGTCCCACACACTGAGCCTCATAGTGGGGTGTCATAAAGATATTCATGACCAGATCTCTCTCTATGAATTTCAATGCAGTGGGTTATCAGTGGGAGCTGTTGACACCAAACAGAGCTGATATGGATGAGACGCCGCTAATGTACTCAGATCCAATGACACCTTCATATACTAATCATTCAACCTGACTCTCTCTCTCTCCCTCTCTCTCTGTCCTCTCACTCACTCACTCACTCACTCACTCACTCACTCACTCACTCACTCACTCACTCACTCACTCACTCACTCACTCACTCACTCACTCACTCACTCACTCACTCACTCACTCACTCTCCTTCTCTGGCCCATCTCGCTTTCTCTCTCTCTCTGTCCTTGTCTGTCTGTGTCTGTCTATGTGTGTAGGCTCCGTTTAACGTTAGTTTCTTACGTCACACTTTTAGATGGCTTAGTTATACTAGCCAGAGACCTTCAAAGTTAATGCAATAGAAGTCTCTGCCGGCAGCTAGCCACCTGACTGACTGACATAGGCCCTATCTATAAGCAACTACTTACCAGTTGTGCACTCATTCTCCGAGAGTCGGTTTTTGTTTGTTTTGGGGGATGTCTGTAGACACGGCAGGACTCGTGGAACAGTTTTTAAATGGTTTTTGTCCAGCATCTCGCAAACATACTATCAGCAGCGTCTCTAGTTGCCGTCTTGAGCCGACTCCGAGCTGGGGTGGTTCGTTTCACATCTCAGGCACTCGGCCTGTGCTGCGAGATGACGGAGTTAGCCATTTGAGAGAGTGGTGAATGTGCTGCTAAAAAGGCAAATCCGGGGGGCCAATCTAGAGGATGCTAGCGAACATAACGAGCATACCACTGTTCGTGATTCCACTCGTTCGCAAAGAGGCAGGCGTGATTAGAACTCAGTCAGATCAAGAATATAAGCATTCTGAGCTTTGATCAACGCTGGGAGCAATATTTAAATATAGACCCTTAATAGATTTTCTTTATTGTGTAAAAAAAATATATTATAATTATTTGCAAATTAGAAAAAATTGCATATGTCCGGACCTCGGTGTCCTCATATGTAGTTACGGCCCTGGGTTTGGGCTAGCACAGTGAGATGCAGCCTTAAGGGATGGCCCCTGCAACAGCTGAGGTTGTAGTACACTGAGATCTCAGTACCTTATCAGAAGAGTGAATCCAGAAAGAAAATATTCCACAATGTGAATCTGTCAGTATCTCCTAGTTTCAGTATCTGAAGGGAAACCATCTTCTGTGCTCTAGCTGTGTAGACCACAGAGACAAACTGCCTTCCTCTAGACTGGAGCTGGAGCTGCATCACATCTTGCAGTCATTACAGAACGGTACTATCCCCTCACTGTGGATCAGGTCAGACCAGGCCTGGGATCTGGGGCTATGTGCTTGAGGGAGAGAAAGGAATGCTCATACACTATTAAAGCACAGCAAGACCCACACACTGCCACGTGGACTAAGGAGTTTGCATGTACAGTAAGAACAGGGTACTAAGGACAGAGCATGAGACCAGATGCCTTCCAGGTGGAGAGAGAGAGTGAGCTACAGTGTTTGCGTATTTGTGTTTCAGGGCTGGGGTCAATTCAAATTGAAGGCATTCAATTCAGGAAGTAAACTTATATAATAATTTAAAAAATAATGTAAGAAACTGCAACTATTTTCAATGACTTCTCAATAAACTTAGGAATGGAGACTATTTATTTTAAAAGTTTTCACATTTTAGAATTTTTAATAAAAATCACTTCCTGAATTGACTGCCTTCAATTTTAATTGACCCCAGCCCTTGTTTGTTTGCACGTCTGTGCTCATGGGTGTGTGTTTGTGTGTGTGCTTGTATGTGTGTACGTGTGTGTGTGTTTGTGTGTGAGGAGATTAAGCAGTTCGGTAACTCAGGAGACAACCTGCCGGTCGATATGGCAGCTAACTCGTCACTACACCTCCAGACTGCAGTCACCTACAGCAAAGGCTGTGACATTCACAGGCTACACAGATTTACAGTCCAGATACTGGGTTAGCTATTGTCCACTTATATGCTATGTAACAAATGTACACATATTCACACACCCACACACACAATATATACAAACACATTATATAAATATACACACACACACACTTTAAGAGCCACATACTGTGTTCACATCCTCTAGTCCCAAGGTCAAGCTGGTGAATAAAACACATACCCCAGCCAAGCACTTATTTCCTCCTTGGAGATGGCATACACACGCCCGCACATCCTCATGCATGAGTGCTTGCACACTCACACACGCAGGCACGCACACACACACACACACACACACACACACACACACGTACACCACACAGCCAGGATGGGAGGCACTATGATAGGAAATATACACCATTCAGGAAAGTTATATAATTAAAAAATAAATGTTTGTGATGCTCATAGAAAATGTCACGTTTTTGCATGTCCCCAGGATGTAGTGAGACGCAGTCAAAACCGCCCAGTGGAAAAAAAACAACCCACAGTCTATGAAGCAGGAGCTCACTGCACCATCCATCCACAAGTTAGCAAGGCCCTAATTATTAGATCAACTTAACCGTACAGTTGTTTTTCTATTTTAACCCTGTCCCAAATCTTAACCTTTTCACGCATAAGTTCCAAATATCTCTAATGGTCCCCCCAGAGTGAGTTATTTTTATGTGCGTGATGTCAGAATGCACTCACTCTTGCATAATTAGATTGTTACACAACAAGAAACTGCACTGCCCTCAAACCAAGGCACGTTGCCTGCTAATTATCTATAGGCTATGTTTCAACTTGCCAATTAAAAATTATTTTCAAACAAGTTTTAATTGAGGTGTGTTTCACCTCCTCATTAATTCACATAGAAGTAGCCCATTTCCTTATGGCAGACAATTTACGTTTGACAATTTACGTATTACGTTGAGCCGGACAAACTTCCCTCTTTTTCTAAAAGGGAGTGTGGCGAAGTCAGGTAGGAGACCTGCGCATACTCCTTGTACTTACCATGGAGAGCGAGAGTACGGGCAGACACCGTGTTACGCAGTAGAACGCATGGTGTCTCCTGTACGTGTGCATAGCCCGTTGCGGGTTATTCCACCTCCCCGCACTGGCAGGGCTAGATTGAGGATTGAGCCGGATGTCATGAAGCCGGCCCAACGCATCTGGCCACCAGTGCGTCTCCTCGGGCCAGCTTACATGGCACCAGCCTTACGCATGGTGTCCCCGGTTCGCCTACATAGCCCCGCACTGGTCAGGCGACGGGGAGCATACAACCAGGTAAGGTTGGGCAGGCTCAGTGCTCAAGGGAGCCAGTACGCCTGCACGGTCCGGTATTTCCGGCGCCACCTCCCCGCCCCAACCCAGTACCACCAGTGCCTACACCACGCACCAGGCTTCCTGTGTGTCTCCAGAGCCCTGTTCCTCCTCCACGCACTAACCCTATGGTGCGTGTCTCCAGCCCAGTACCACGAGTTCCGGCACCACGCACCAAGCCTCCTGTGCGTCTCCAGAGTCCTGTGCATCCTGTTGCTGCTCCCCGCACTCGCCCTGAGATGCGTGTCCCCAGCCCGGTACCACCAGTTCCGGCACCACGCACTAGGCCTAATGTGCGTCTCCAGGGTCCAGTATGCCCTGTTCGTTCTCCCCGCACTAGCCTGAAGGTGCGTGTCCTTTGCCCGGTACCTCCAGTTCCGGCACCACGCACCAGGCCTACAGTGCGTCTCAGCCGGCCAGAGTCTGCCGTCTGCCCAGCGGCGCCTGAACTGCCCGTCTGTCCAGCGGCGCCTGAACTGCCCGTCTGCCCAACGCCGTCTGAACTGCCCGTCTGCCCAATGGCGCCTGAACTGCCCGTCTGCCCAACGCCGTCTGAACTGTCCGTCTGCCAAGCGCCGCATGAACTGCCCATCTGTACTGAGCCTTCAGAGCCGCCCGTCTGTACTGAGCATGCAAAGCCGCCCGTCTGCCATGAGCCTTCAGAGCCGTCCACCAGACAGGAGCCGCTAGAGCCATCCGCCAGACAGGAGCCACCAGAGCCGTCCGCCAGACAGGATCAGCCAGAGTCGTCCGCCAGACAGGATCAGCCAGAGTCGTCCGCCAGACAGGATCAGCCAGAGCCGTCCGCCAGACAGGATCAGCCAGAGCCGTCCGCCAGACAGGATCAGCCAGAGCCGTCAGCCAGACAGGATCAGCCAGAGCCGTCCGCCAGACAGGATCAGCCAGAGCCGTCCGCCAGACAGGATCAGCCAGAGCCGTCCGCCAGCCAGGATCAGCCAGAGCCGTCCGCCAGCCAGGATCAACCAGATCCGTCCGCCAGCCATGAGCAGCCAGATCCGTCAGCCAGCCATGAGCAGCCAGATCCGTCAGCCAGCCATGAGCAGCCAGATCCGTCAGCCAGCCATGAGCAGCCAGATCCGTCAGCCAGCCATGAGCTGCAGTCCCTCAGTCCGGAGCTGCCGTCCCTCAGTCCGGAGCTGCCGTCCCTCAGTCCGGAGCTGCCGTCCCTCAGTCCGGAGCTCCCGTCCCTCAGTCCGGAGCTACCCCTCAGTCCGGAGCTACCCCTCAGTCCGGAGCTACCCATCCGTCCGGTGGCGCCCTCTGGGATGGTCTTCAGTCCGGGACTTGCTACAAGGGTTGCCGCTCCAGAGGCGACACCAAAGCGGGTATTGACAATGGTGGAGTGGGGGCCACGTCCCTCACCCCCGCCATAATAAGGCCCACCCCGGACCCTCCCCTTCAATGTCAGGTGGTGCGGCCCGAGTCCGCACCTTTGGGGGGGGAGGTACTGTCACGCCCTGGCCTTAGTATTCTTTGTTTTCTTTATTATTTTAATTAGGTCAGGGTGTGACATGGGGAATGTATGTGTTTTTGTATTGTCTATGTTGAACGTTTGTTGCTTGTCTATGCACTTACGTCATTTAGCTTCACGGTCGTTTGTTGTTTTGTTTAGTTTATATTCAGTGTTCGTTTCGTGTTTTCCCTTCTCTAAATAAAAGAGAATGTATTTTGCACACGCTGCGCCTTGGTCCTCTCTCTCACCCATAGACGATCGTGACACTGTGATGTTTGTTGCAACTTGACTACCTGCCAAACGTTTCGTTTTTTACTTTAATAACTGTTTAATCAAAACTCTGCATTTAACAAATCTAACAACATCTTAGTTTTGTCCTCACTCAACGTTTCTCATTAAACCTTTTCATCTGGACATGGTTCTACAGTACCTCCACCAGCCGAAAAAGCTAGTAACATTAATGCTATGCCATCTAATTGCAGTCACTTTATTATGCAGGAGAACTATCTCCTTATGGTGAGGATAGCCGAGTTGCAAGCCAAGCTTCAGACACAATCGTTAGGCAACGGCAATTTAGGTGTACTGTAGGAAAGGATGAAACAGCGTCTGTGCTACCTGTAAGTACATATAGTAGTATAAATCCCACAGCGGGACAGTGCCCACAGCGGGACAATTTTCTCAATGCTTCTGTAAAGAAATGCTGTCAGCATGCTCAACTGGTGTCACTCATTCAGCCGACAGAAACTTTCAACCGGTTTTCAACGAGTCTGAGTCAGAGGCCAAGTCTTCGCATGTCTCTCCTCCACTCGTTACTGGGTCTGATCTGCCGAAGCCTCCCACCATTAGCTCGGACAAATTGAAAACCCTAGTCATTGGCAACTCCATTACCCACAATATTAGACTTCAAACTAATAATCCAGCGATCATCCACTATTTACCATGGGGCAGGGCTACCAACGTACAGGCTGATCTGAAGATGGTGCTGGCTAAGGCTAAAACTGGCGAGTGTAGGGAGTATAGGGAAAATGTTATCCAAGTCGGTACCAAATATGTTAGGATGAAAGACTCAGAGGATGAAAACCTATTTCTGGGACTCACCCACAAACAGGACCAAGCCTGGCCTGCTGAAGAGTGATGGACTCCATCATAGCTGGAGGGGTGCTCTCATCTTATTTACCAACATAGACAGGGGTCTAAATCCTCTACCTCCACAATGAGATAGCCTGCTGCTTGGACTGCAACCTGTTAGGCAGCCTGCCATCTTAGTGGAGTCTGCCAGTCATACCTGGATCTACTTCTCTCCCATGGAATAAATATTATGGATCTAAATGTTTTTCCTCATAATTCTGGACTATGGGACCACCGTTTTATTATGTTTGTAATCGCAACAAATAATCTGCTCAGACCCCAACCAACGATTATTAAAAGCTGTAAATTCTCAGACAACCCAAAAATTCCAAGATGCCCTTCCAGACTCCCTCCACCTACCCAAGGACAAATGAGTACAAACATCTGTTAACCACCTAATTGCCGATCTAAATTTAACCTTGCGTATTACCCTAGTCGCACGTCTAAAAACAAAAACATTTGTTACAAGAAGTTAGCTCTCTAGTACACCAAAAATACCTGAGCCCTGAAGCAAGCTTCCAGAAAATTTGAACTGAAATGGCGCTCCACCAAACTGGAAGTCTTCTGACTAACTTGGAAAGACAATACCGTGCAATATCGAAAAGCCCTCACTGCTGCTCGATCAGCCTACTTTTCCAACCTGATTAAGGAGAATAAACAATCCAAAATGTATTTTGACACTTTCGCAAAGCTAACTAAAAAGCAGCATTCCCAAAGAGAGGATTGCCTTCACCTCAGCAATGATGAATTCATGAACTTCTTTGACAAAAAGATCATGATCAATAGAAAGCAAATTACAGACTCCTCTTTGAATTGGCTTATTTCACCAAAACTCAGTTGTCCTGAGTGCACAGAACTGCCAGGTCCTAAGATCAATGGTGACACTCGAGTTTTTGAATCCTGTATCTCTCGAAACATTTACAAAAATAGTCATGGCCTCTAAACCCTCCACCTGCCTATTCTAACTAAACCACTGAAAGAGTTACTTCCTGTGCTAGGCTATGTTGAACATAATAAACGCCTCACTGTCCTTCAGATGTGCACCAAACTCACTAAAAGTGGCAGTAATAGAGTCTCTCCTGAATATTTATACAAAGCTGTTGCTCAGCAACTCAGCAACTTCCTGAAAACAAATAATGTATACAAAACGCTCCTGTCTGGTTTTAGACCCCATCATAGTACTATGACTGCACTCGTGAAGGTGGTAAATGACCACCTTAATGACCACCTTAATGACGTCAGAACAAGACTCTGCATCTGTCCTTGTGTTCCTAGACCTTAGTGCCACATTTGTCACCATCGATCACCACATTATTTTGGAGAGATTGGAAACACTAATTGGTCTACACTGACAAGTTATTGCCTGGTTTAGATCTTATCTGTCAGAAAGATATCAGTTCATCTCTATGGATGGTTTGTCCTCTGACAAATCAATTGTAGGTTTTGGTGTTCCTCAAGGTTCCGGTTTGGACCACTCTTGTTTTCACTATATATTCTAAGTCTGGTAATGTCATTCGGAAACACAATGTCAACTTTCACTGCTATGCGGACAACACAAAGCTGTATATTTCGATGAAACATGGTGAAGCCCCAAAATTGCCTACCCTGGAAGCCTGTGTTACAGACATAAGGAAGTGGATGGTGGCAAACATTTTACTTTTAAAATTCAGAGAAAACAGAGATGCGAGTTCTAGGTGACAAGAAACAAAGAGATCTGTTGTTTGATCTGACATTTAATCTTGATGGTTGTACAGTCGACTCAAATAAAACTGTGTAGGACCTCTGCGTTGCTCTGGACCCTGATCTCTCTTATGATGAACTCTCATGATCTGAAATCTGAAACTTTTTGTCCGAAAAACAAATTCATGCTTTTGTCACTTCTAGATTAGACTACTGCAATGCTCTACTCTCCCGCTCCCCAGATAAAGCACGAAATAAACTTTAGATTGTGCTAAATACGGCTGCTATAGAACCATGCCCCAGGACTACCTGGGCTGATGACTCCTTGCTGTCCCCATTCCACCTGGTCGTGCTGCTGATTCAGTTTCTGCTGTTTTGCCTGCGGCTATGGAACCCTGACCTGTTCACCAGACATGCTATCTTGTCCCGAAACTGCTGTTTTCGACCATCTCAATCTCTCCACCTCCCTGCCTCTCTCTCCAGTGCACCTTCTTTCTCAACCTCTCAATGCTCGGCTATGAAAAGCAGACTGACATTTACTCCTGAGGTGCTGACCTGTTGCACTCTCTACAACCACTGTGATTATTATTTGACCCTGCTGGTCATCTATGAACGTTTGAACATATTGAAGAACGATCTGGCCTTAATGGCCATGTAATTTTATAATTGCCACCCGGCACAGCCAGAAGAGGACTGACCACCCCTCAGAGCCTGGTTCCTCTCTAGGTTTCTTCCTAGGTTCCTACCTTTCTAAGGAGTTTTTCCTAGCCACTGTGCTTCTACATCTGCATTGCTTGCTTTTTGGGATTTTATGATGGACGTCTGTATAAGCACTTTGTGACATTTGCTAATGTAAAAATGGCTTTATAAATACATTTGATTGAATTTGATTGATTTGCCCATCTCCATTCAGAACATAACCTGGACAAACTTATTCCCACTGGCGCATTTTCCGTCTGGTGCTCCCATTTTCTTCATTGTTGTTTTCCTAATAATAACTTTAGACGTGTGCATTCCTATCAAAGTAAGTGCCATATTATGTTATCATAATAGTTTCTGAATATTGTGTTATGTCGTCTCTACTGTAGCACATCGTATGTACAGTTTAAGTCGAAAGTTTACATACACCTTAGCCATGAAAAAGGGATAAAAATAATCAATGGCATTTCTAAACAATTGATTGTATGAGAAACAAAGTTTTTATGTTTTGATGCTGCATTTTACATGCACTGAAACCCCCAAATGTTTTTCACTACACTGTAATGGAATATTTATGTTTGTAATTTTCTGATAACTAATTTCCGTGTTCTATTCGTGTGCTGTTCTAATAACCAATTTCTGTGTTCATGCAAGTGACTGATTTAACGAATGCTCACTTATCAGTATCTGCAATTTGGCAGTACGCCCAGACCTTGTTTTGAGAACAAAAGACATCTCAGTTTCAAGGTCTCAGCTTAGAGAGAAGAAGCCTCGTGAGGTATTGGTCTGTCACATGTTATGAACTAGTATTGGTCGGTCACATGAATGAAACAAAACTGTAATAATTAATGAATTATGCTAAATCATGCAAATATAACTTTTCTGTGTATAGCCATATATAAGACTACTGCTGGGACTGCCCAGGGAGAGCTCCTGATTGACATGTGTACTATGGTGCATTGAGTTGGTTGGAACCTCTTCCTCTTGCTGACAAATAAACAATGATTAATTTAAGATTGACTTTGTGTCCCTGTGTAAGAATTTCCATGACAACTCCAATATTCAGGTTGAAGAACCAATTTGGGTGTTTTAGAGTAGTAGATTTCTGTTTTAAAACACATTCTGTGTATTTAAACACTCTCCAAACACCAGATGTCAGCTTAGGTGCACTATTTTTCATGGTTTTATTAAACAGCCATAGTGTTTTGAGACTTTATATTTTTACAGTGTGGTTGTTCAAACCCTACATTAATATTGAAGTATGGGCTATGCATATTAATAAGTTGTCAGTCTTTTCATGCAGTTTTTTTCTCCAGCAAAACTCGTTTTGGTTTTTGTTGTTAAACCACTACCAATACTTGAAATAAAGAGACAACCATTACATATAGTCCAATGTCTTTTCTTGCTTTTTTTTTTTTTTTTACAGGAATGTATGTTCAAACAGTATGTTGCTAGCACAGAGAAGCTGGCCTCAATCTATGGCAAGGAAGAGGTTCAGTTTCAGTGTGTGGTCTCTGAAAGTGTAGAATACAGAGGAATTGTTAGAATACAATGTCAGCACATAGCAATAAAACAATATTACAATGAAGTAACATAATAACACTGCTATAAAATTGATAAGTTGCCTTCACAAAATCACAATTATGAATGATATAACAGTAAGAAACAGTAACTGTTCAGCAGGGCCGGACAGAGCTATGCTAAACAGGCCAAATGAAACAGACAATGGTCATGATTTTTATTTATTATATTTTATTTTTATTTTACCGTTATTTTACCAGGTAAGTTGACTGAGAACACGTTCTCATTTGCAGCAACGACCTGGGGAATAGTTACAGGGGAGAGGATAAGGCCAGGGCAACTTCAAAAATTACAACACAAGCTAATACTTGTCTGACACGATTATCATTATTTTGCAAAGTTAATAGAAGAATGTAGCTTGCTACATAAGCACAACTAATAAGTACAACAACATAACGGTTATGAAATTAGTACCTCGTATGTCCGCGGTTATGAAGGAATACTCACAGAATACATTATGCTCCATACATACAGTTGAAGTTGGAAGTTAACATACACTTAGGTTGGAGTCAATAAGACTTGTTTTTCAACCACTCAACACATTTCTTGCTAGAAAACTATAGTTTTGGCAAGTCGGTTAGGACATCTACTTTGTGCATGTAATTTCTCCAAAATGTTTCAAAAAATTGTTTTCAGACAGATTATTTCACTTATAATTCACCGTATCACAATTCCAGTGAGTCCAAAGTTTACATACACTAAGTTGACTGTGCCTTTATACAGCTTGGAAAATTCCAGAAAATTATGTAATGTCTTTAGAAGCTTCTGACATCATTTGAGTCAATTGGAGGTGTACCTGTGGATGTATTTCAAGGCCTACCTTCAAACTCAGTGCCTCATTGCTTGACATCATGGGAAAATCTAAGAAATCAGCCAAGACCTTAAAAAAAAATGTAGACCTCCACAAGTCTGGTTTATCCTTGGGAGCAATTTCCAAATGACGGAAGGTACCACGTTCATCTGTACAAACAATAGTATGCAAGTTTAAACACCATGGGACCACACAGTCGTCATACCGCTCAGGAAGGAGACGTGTTCTGTCTCCTAGAGATTAACGTACTTTGGTGCGAAAAGTGCAAATCAATCCCAGAACAACAGCAAAGGACCTTGTGAAGATGCTAGAGGAAACAGGTACAATGCACAGTAAAACAAGTCCTATATCGACATAACCTGAAAGGCCGCTCAGCATGGAGGAAGCCACTGCTCCAAACTGCCCCCAAAAAAAGCCTGACTACGGTTTGTAACAGCACATGGGGACAAAGATCGTACTTTTGGAAAAAAGTCGAGCAAAGTTACGTTTTCGTCTCCTTCAAGTTGGTGGCAGCTCAGTTGCCCGTAGTTTTGGTGTTACAAAGCACTTCATTTTAACATTGCACTGCATTCCCACCCCCCACCCTAAGGCATACTATTATGGCAGGTTACCTGTCAAGTCAGTCAGTAATTTCTGCAGATGTGCTAAATAGGGACTTTGGAGGGAAAATGCTGTGCTGTGAGGTGTAGGGGATTGTCTGCAGCAGGACAGCCCCCAGTGGATGACGCCGAGGGGTGTGGTGCTCCTCCAGCAGCTCTCTCATTAGATTATCTCTGTACTTTTAGTAGGGAATCACCTCACCTATGGGGGAGAGGGAGAAGGAGTGGAGAGGATGATGAGGGAGTGGGTAGGTGGGTGAGATATTGTCAATATAATTTCATAATGGAACTGTATGTGATTTTTACATGAACTGTATGTCCATTTACAAAACAAACTCAGTAATCATCTCACCTGTTAGCTGGCGGTGAACTACAGTATGTGGCCAATGAAGACAGCACGGTTCTCCTTGAACTCTACCTCCCCCTCTGCATCTTCCTGCTTCCAAATGCCAGAATCCCCTTCCTGTTTGACCAGACTGTGCCACTGGCCCCTTTGTGGTTTGAGATCAGATGCTGGAAGAGTGTGGGGCTGCTGTACCAATTGTCCACCTACAAAGTGTGGCCCTTCCCGAGATGAGGAGCTGGCATGGTCATCACCACGGACCCGGACACACCAAGCCCCTCATAATGTTGGATGTCAGTGGTGGACCCTGTGTAGATTATAATAGCCTGGACAAATACAATCTTCACGTGGCATATAACAAAGAACTTGACCCCAAACCTGTGCCTTTTGGAGAGAATATATTGACGGAATGCCAGCCTACCCTTCGATAACATCAGAGACTCGTCAATGCATAGGTCATTGTATGGCACAAAAAACTCGACCAGATGCTGATGTCAGGATGGTAAGAACATTTCAAATTTTTAAAAGGTTCTACTGATTATGATGAACTAATGCTAAACTAATTGCCGGAGCCATGTTTGTTGACATCATACAATGCATTCTGGGTGTCATGTAAACATCTGTCAGACCAAATATATTATAACAAAACGAGGTGAAGGGATGGTTCACTAGTCTTTCGATGAAACTTCCGGAAGTGAATGATGGGAAGTGAATGATGGTACAGTAGACGACATCATCTGGAGCTCATGCAGGAGCTGTAAAACAGACGTTTATCCAAGGACGTGAGACAGTGATATCTTGTTGCCCCATATAGTAGACCAGCTATCTCTATATAGTGCACAAGCCAAGTAGTGCACTATAAAGGGAATGGGTTGCAATTTCAGATTTGCCCATGTCTTACTACTCCTCCTGCAGTCCCTGTTAACTTGGAGCTCCTACTAATTATCATTAAGAGCCTCATCATCAACTTGTTAGACTCCTGGGGGCATCAAGCCTATCTCTGTTCTCCCAGCAGGCTCACATCACATAGTCTCTATACAGCAGACATATTCACATCAAGGGCTGGAGGGACAAAGTACTGCTGCTTTTCAGTTGGATTCATGTCACTGACAGGCTAGAGAGTCTACTCACCTGTCTACTCCAAATCAATCAGTGTGAACGATTGCACAATGTCTGAACGACCAGGGAGTATTGTAATTGGGCTAGTGAGTGTATGGGTGAGCATGTATGACTGCTGTTCTTGCTACTGAAACTCTTTACAGTCACATTTTAGCAGACTCTCTTATCTAGAGAGTGGATGAGTGGATACATTTTCATATTTGTTCATACTGGTCCATCATGGGAATCAAACCCACAACCCTGGCATTAGTGCCATGCTCTACCAACTCCACCATTCTCTAACAACTGAGCCACACGGGACCTCTAATGGTTGCTAATGGTACTGAATAGACAGACTGGAATGGACCAAGTAGCTGTATATGTGTGTGTGGGAGTGTGTGTACAGTAATTTGTGATGTGTGTGGTTGAGAGTGTGACTCATTACTGTACAATGCCAAGGCCAGTGCTAACTAAATGTGATGTATATTGTTAAACATGTGAAGAGTGTGTGTGCCAAGACTTGCAATCACGCACTCTGATGCATGAATTAGCTTGTTTAATAGAAATAATGGACTTTTCAAATGGATTGACAGAAGTCCACGCTGAGTCTGTTCCAATAAATGCAATGAAGGGGAAGAACAGCAAAATATGTAAGTGTCTTATTGTGTCTATAACTCTACAACTCAGCCTGAAAAGGTACTGTGTATAGTGAGTTGTAAAACTAACGCTGTCTAAAATTGATTGAACAACCTCTTAATTCTGTCAGTTTAAAGAAGAAAGCTGTATGAAGACAAGCACAATGTGAAACCAAGGATGAATGTCAATTCAAGGCACTGTGATGTGGTATAACTCTGCTGTAATAGTCAGTTGATAATTGATTTCTGATAAAAGGCTCTGATCTCCCACTTTATCTCCCATTCAGCCTCTATTAACCAGTGTTTACCAAAACACACTGTACTGACAGTAAACCTGACCCTCTTCTTCATAAAATGCTTTAGAGGAATGTGTCTGTTTATATGGGGGCAATTACAGTAATAATGGCCTTTCCCCTCCCTCTCTCTCTCTCCTCACTGTCTCTCTCTCTCTTCCTCTCTCGCTCTCTCTATCATATGTGATTTATCATCTTGAGGCCAAGGGAATTAGCATAATGAGAGCAAAAACACAAATGGCTTCATGATTCTACTGATCACTACTCAGCAGAAAGAAAGAAAGAGAGAGAAAGAGAGAGAAAGAGAGAGGGGGGATGTTATGTGACCATAAAACACAGTGGTGGAATAGTCATACATTACACAGCATAACAATCAACTGTAACATTATGGTGAGAATATGGGGACATTATGGGGATTTGACAGTGATGCTATGGGAATGTTAAAGCTACATGATGGTGATGTTATGTCGACATTATGGCAAAGTTATGGTGGTGTCATAGGGCCATTACGAGGATGTTATGGGTACACAAATATAACAGAAGTATTATTTATTTAACCAGGTAAGTTGACTGAGAACACATTCTCATTTTACAGGAACAACTTGGGGAATAGTTACAAGGGAGAGGAGGGGGGATGAATGAGCCTATTGAAAGCTGGGGATGATTAGGTGACCATGATGGTACGAGAGCCAGATTGGGAATTTAGCCAGGACACCAGGGTTAACACCCCTACGATAAGTGCCATGGGATCTTTTAGTGATCACAGAGTCAGGACACCCGTTTAACATCCAAAAGAAAGCACCCTACACAGGGTAATGTCCCAATCCTTACCCTGGGGTATTGTTTTAGACCAGAGGAAAGGGTTCCTCCTATTGGCCCTCCAACACCACTTCCAGCAGCATCTGGTCTCCCATCCAGGGACTGACCAGGACACCCTGCTTTGCTTCAGAAGCAGCAGTGGGATGCCGGGTGGTATGCTGCTGATTATTTGGATTAGAGAACTGCAGTACAGCTCAGTTGAACTCGGCAGGTAGCTTGTCAGGTAGGTGTGTTGGGCAAGTAAGCACAATCCACTAGCCGACAAGGTAATAATCCCTCATCTCTGAACTTAAGAAAGGCAGTTAACCCCCAACAACTGCTCCCGCACCTCTCTGATGCAGAGCGGTTGGGTTAAATGCGGACGACACATTTTGGTTAAATGCATTCAGTTGTTCAACTGACTAGGAATCCCCCTTCCCCTTCTATTCAAATGATTAACAGGTACATTAAGGACGTATTACATCAACAACAAGAACGGAATCATATGATATGCAATGGATATGATATTGATAATAATTATTCTGTATTTACTGTTTCTCAACCTCTTTGTCACGCCCTGACCATAGTTTACTTTGTATGTTTCTATGTTTTGTTTGGTCAGGGTGTGATCTGAGTGGGCATTCTATATTGTATGTCTAGTTTGTCTATTTCTATGTGTTTGGCCTGATACGGTTCTCAATCAGAGGCAGGTGTTAGTCGTTGTCTCTGATTGGGAACTATATGTAGGTAGCCTGTTTTGTATTGTGGGTTGTGGGTGATTGTTCCTGTTTCTGTGTTTGTTCACCATACGGGACTGTTTTGTGTTTGTTCGTTTATTTGTTATTTTGTTTGTTTGTTTCAAGTATTCTAATTAAAATGGATACTTACCACGCTGCATTTTGGTCCTCCAATCCTTCTTACTACTCCTCCTCAGATGAGGAGGACGACGAACGTGACACTCTTGCTATTTTTCATGTGAATACTGACAATGGGATTGGCTTTTCATTATACTCAAGGTAACAATAATACAAGATCACAAACTGTATTCACTCGTGATTTGTAAGACAGACTTTGCATTCTGTCACGTGTATAAGGACATGTGATTACGTGCATAACTCTAGCAGACATACAGTGTGTGTGTGCATGTGTGTACTGTGTACATAAATTATGTTTGTGTGTGTGCATTTTCTGTGTGTGTGTTTGTGTGCATGCTTGCTCATTCACACCCACCACATCTGTGTGTGTCTGAGTCTGTGTGTATTCAGCTTGTGGCTTGACTGACACCCCAATAAATTAATCTCACACAGAGAGACAGCTCTGGGCTTTTTACCCTCACCCAATTCGGGAAGGAAGGAAGGAGGGAGGGAGAGAGAGGGAGGGAGAGAGAGGCCGGGAAGGAGATAGGGAGGGAGGGAGAGAGATAAGGGAGGCGAGAGGGAAGGAGGTAAGGAGAGAGGGAGGGAGATAGAGAGGAAGAGGGGCGAGAGAGAGGGAAGGAGGTAAGGAGAGACGGAGGAACAGAGGGAAGGAGGTAGGGAGAAAGAGAAGGAGGTAAGGAGAGAGAAGGAGGGAGGGAGAGAGGGAGGGACAGAGGGAAGGAGGTAGGGAGAGAGGGAGGGAGGGAGAGAGAGAAGGAGGTAGGGAGAGAGGGAGAGAGGCATGGAGAAAAACAGAAAGAGAGGGGGAGGTAAGGACATTGTTCCATGTTGTTGTTGTTGTTACAGTCATATAAATGATAATGATAAGCAGACCAACAGAAAGGAATTTCTGCTGCATGTTCAATCCATCTCCCTGACAAGTTTTTCTCTATCTCTGTTTCTCTCTCTTGCTTTTCTCTCATTATGAAAATTGGGCATTCTGAGTGTGCATAAGATTGGCTGCAAAGTCCAACTTTAAATCAGAACATAGGAGATATAATGCAAATTAATAAATGGTGCATTGCAGCCAGTCCATAAATCTATTACAGAAAACAGACTTCATCCAAATAGCTTCTCGTGGTACACACACACACACACACACACACACACACACACACACACACACACACACACACACACACACACACACACACACACACACACACACACACACACACACACACACACACACACACACACACACACACACACACACACGGAATAAGGTTCTGAAGTGTCTGTCCTATGTCTAGGAGATATAAGATTTTTTTTTAGGGGGCACAAAACTACACTACCAGATTGTTGTAAATATACAGCAAAACTTTAACAGGTAGCTCCTGTAATTCTATATTGCATCAAAGTACTGTAAAGAGCAATGCGTTATTTTCCAATAATGTACTGTAATACCTGTTTTGCTGTATATTCAGCAGCATACTGTAAACTATGGTGCATTGTGGGTAAATGTTGTTATAATAAACTCTGGTTCATTAACATATATTGATGCGTGCCTTGTAGTAAGAGGCTATATTTGTTGCACCAATTAGTGAGAATGCTGTACTCCACAGAATACAGTACAACACAATTCTTTTATATTTCTCCTGTAAATCTATGGTAATTTACTGTAATTCAAAATCTAATTTTATTTGTCACATACACATGGTTAGCAGATGTTAATGCGAGTGTAGTGAAATGCTTGTGCTTCTAGTTCCAACAATGCAGTAATAACCAACGAGTAATCTAACCTAACAATTCCACAACTACTACCTTATACACACAAGTGTAAAGGGATAAAGAATATGTACATAAAGATATATGAATGAGTGATGGTACAGAACGGCATAGGCAAGATGCAGTAGATGGTATAGAGTACAGTATATACATATGAGATGAGTAATGTAGGGTATATAAACATAAAGTGGCATAGTTTAAAGTGGCTAGTGATACATGTATTACATAAAGATGGCAAGATGCAGTAGATGATATAGAGTACAGTATATACATATGAGATGAGTAATGTAGGGTATGTAAACATTATATTAAGTGGCATTGTTTAAAGTGGCTAGTGATACATTTTTACATACATTTCCATCAATTCCCATTATTAAAGTGGCTGGAGTTGAGTCAGTATGTTGGCAGCGGCCACTAAATGTTAGTGGTGGCTGTTTAACAGTCTGATGGCCTTGAGATAGAAGCTGTTTTTCAGTCTCTCGGTCCCTGCTTTGATACACCTGTACTGACCTCACCTTCTAGATGATAGAAGGGTGAACAGGCAGTGGCTCGGGTGGTTGATGTCCTTGATGATGTTTATGGCCTTCCTGTGACATCGGGTGGTGTAGGTGTCCTGGAGGGCAGGTAGTTTGCCCCCGGTGATGCGTTGTACAGACTTCACTACCCTTTGGAGAGCCTTGCGGTTGTGGGCGGAGCAGTTGCCGTACCAGGCGGTGATACAGCCCGACAGGATGCTCTCGCTTGTGCATCTGTAGAAGTTTGTGAGTGCTTTTTGTGACAAGCCGAATTTCCTCAGCCTCCTGAGGTTGAAGAGGCGCTGCTGTGCCTTCTTCACAACGCTGTCTGTGTGGGTGGACCAATTCAGTTTGTCCGTGATGTGTACACCGAGGAACTTAAAACTTACTACCCTCTCCACTACTGTCCCGTCGATGTGGATAGGGGGGTGCACCCTCTGCTGTTTCGTAAAGTTCACAATCATCTCCTTTGTTTTGTTGACGTTGAGTGTGAGGTTATTTTCCTGACACCACACTCCGAGGGCCCTCACCTTCTCCCTGTAGGCCGTCTCGTCGTTGTTGGTAATCAAGCCTACCACTGTAGTGTCGTCCGCAAACTTGATGATTGAGTTGGAGGCGTGCATGGCCACGCAGTCGTGGGTGAACAGGGAGTACAGGAGAGGGCTCAGAACGCACCTTTGTGGGGCCCCAGTGTTGAGGATCAGAAAGGTGGAGATGTTGTTAGCTACCCTCACCACCTGGGGGCGGCCCGTCAGGAAGTCCAGTACCCAGTTGCACAGGGCGGGGTCGAGACCCAGGCTCTCGAGCTTGATGACGAGTTTGGAGTGTACTATGGTGTTAAATGCTGACCTGTAGTCGATGAACAGCATTCTCACATAGGTATTCCTCTTGTTCAGATGGGTTAGGGCAGTGTGCAGTGTGGTTGCGATTGCGTCGTCTGTGGACCTATTGGGTCGGTAAGCAGATTGGAGTGGGTCTAGGGTGTCAGGTCGGGTGAAGGTGATATGGTCCTTGACTAGTCTCTCAAAGCACTTCATGATGACGGAAGTGAGTGCTACGGGGCGGTAGTCATTTAGCTCAGTTACCTTAGCTTTCTTGGGAACAGGAACAATGGTGGCCCTCCTGAAGCATGTGGGAACAGCAGACTGGGATAAGGATTGATTGAATATGTCTGTAAACACACCAGCCAGCTGGTCTGCGCATGCTCTGAGGACGCGGCTGGGAATGCCGTCTGGGCCTGCAGCCTTGCGAGGGTTAACACATTAAAATGTTTTACTCACCTTGGCTGCAGTGAAGGAGAGCCCGCAGGTTTTGGTAGCGGGCCGTGTCAGTGGCACTGTATTGTCCTCAAAGCGAGCAAAAAAGTTATTTAGTCTGTCTGGGAGCAAGACATCCTGGTACGCGACTGGGCTGGTTTTCTTTTTGTAATCCGTGATTGACTGTAGACCCTGCCACATACCTCTTGTGTCTGAGCTGTTGAATTGCGACTCTACTTTGTCTCTATGCTGGCACTTAGCTTGTTTGATTGCCTTGCGGAGGGAACAGCTACACTGTTTGTATTCGGTCATGTTTCCGGTCACCTTGCCCTTGTTAAAAGCAGTGGTTTGCGCTTTCAGTTTCACGCGAATGCTGCCATCAATCCACGGTTTCTGGTTTGGGAATGTTTTAACCTGTCTAGGATCAGCGTGGCGCTAGCGGCACCCCCCCCCCCCCCCCACTGAAAAACCAGTGCCGCGAAATTAAAAAAATTTTTTTTTTTTAAATATTTAACTTTCACACATTAAAGTCCAATACAGCTAATGAAAGACACAGATCTTGTGAATCCAGTCAACATTTCCGATTTTTAAAATGTTTTACAGGGAAGACACAATATGTAAAGATGTACATCTATTACCTAAAAACACATTAGCATAATCCACCATCTTTTATTTGTCCACCAACACCAGTAGCCATCACCAATTCGGCTAAACTAAGATATTTATAGCCCCTAACCAACAAAAAAACTCATTAGATGACAGTCTGATAACATATTTATGGTATGGGATAGGTTTTGTTAGAAAAAAGTGCATATTTCAGGTAGACTTCATAGTTTACAATTGCACCCACCATCACAAATGGACTAGAATAATTACAATGAGCAACGTGTTTACCTAACTACTAATCATCAAACATTTCGTAAAAATACACAGCATACACGAATCGAAAGACACAGATCCTGTGAATACAGACAATATTTCAGATTTTCTAAGTGTCTTACAGCGAAAACACAATAAATCGTTATATTAGCTTAGCACATAGCAATTAGCAGCCCAGCATTGATTCTAGCCAAAGTGAGCGATAAAAGTCAACATCGCCAAAAGATATTAATTTTTTCACTAACCTTCTCAGAATTCTTCCGATGACACTCCTGTAACATCACATTACAACATGCATATACAGTTTGATCGAAAATGTTTATATTTAGCCACCAAAATCATGGTTAGACAATGTGAAATGTAGACAAGCTGGTAAAGAAAATGTCCTTGCGCCACTTAGACAGTGATCTACTCTTATACATAAATACTCATAAACGTGACTAAAAAATACAGGGTGGACAGGGATTGATAGACAATTTAATTCTTAATACAATTGCGTTATTACATTTTTTAATTTATCCTTACTTTTCAATACAGTTTGCGCCAAGCGAAGCTACGTCAAAAAACATGGCGTCCTAAGCCACTAAAATGTTTCGACAGAAACACGATTTATCATAATAAAAATGTCCTACCTTGAGCTGTTCTTCCATCAGTATCTTGGGCAAAGGATCCTTTCTTGGGAGAAATCGTCTTTTGGTGGAAAGCTGTCCTCTTGCCATGTGGAAATGTCAACTGCGTTCGGGATGAACTGAAAAGCGTGCCCAACTTTTCACATCGTTGCAAAAATAAATGTCCCAAAATCGCACTAAACGGATATAAATTGCTATAAAACGCTTTAAATTAACTACCTTATGATGTTTTTAACTCCTATAACGAGTGAAAAGATGACCGGAGAAATATAACAGGCTAAACTAACGCTTGGAACAGGTGCGCGCCGGTGTCCTCTAGGCTCATGACGCAGCTCCCAAAGAATGACTAGCTTCAGGGTTTTTTCATTTGTAGGGCCTGTGAACGCGCAATCGACCCCGTTGGAATCGTCATCACGTAAAGGCATCCAGGGGAAGACGTAAGAAGTGTCCGTATAGTCATAGCAACGACAGTGCCCCTTTAACTGACTTCAGAAGAGTGGCCAACATTTCTGAAATCTGACTCCATGTCAGGGAAATTGCTGTAGAATGGGCTCTGTTCCACTTAGAGACAAAATTTCAACTCCTATAGAAACTATAGACTGTTTTCTATCCAATAATAATAATAATATGCATATTGTACGATCAAGGATTTTGTGGGAAGCCGTTTAAAAAATTAGCCAAATTAGCATAAATAGTCTAAACAGCGCCCCCATCCCCAACAGGTTAATCGTTGCTGTGGGTATTACGTCGCCGATGCACTTTCTAATGAACTCACTCACCGAATCAGCGTATTCGTCAATGTTGTTGTTGGACGCAATGCGGAACATATCCCAATCTACGTGATCAAAGCAGTCTTGAAGAGTGGAATCAGATTGGTCGGGCCAGCGTTGAACGGATCAGAGCGCTGGAGCTTCTTGTTTTAGTTTCTGTTTGTAGGCTGGAAGCAACAAAATGGAGTCGTGGTCAGCTTTTCTGAAAGGAGGGCGAGGGAAGGCCTTATATGCGTCGCGGAAATTAGAATAACAATGATCCAGGGTTTTACCAGACCTGGTAGCACAATCGATATGCTGATAGAATTTAGGGAGTTTTGTTTTCAGATTAGCTTTGTTAAAATCCCCAGCTAAGATGAATGCAGCCTCAGGGTGTGTGGTTTCCAGTTTACATAGAGTCAGATAAAGTTTGTTCAGGGCCATTGATGTGTCTGCTTGGGAGGGAATATATACGGCAGTGATTATAATCGAAGAGAATTCCCTTGGTAGATAATGCGGTCGACATTTGATTGTGAGGAATTCTAAGTGATTCAGTACCACCCCAGATAATACAGTACATACTGTATTTTTGGAATCTAAAAACATTTCCCTTAAATCTACAGTAATTTACTGTGCTGCCAGTAATATACAGTAATTCAGTACCTTACCCACATAATAAAGTACCATAATATAATTTTGGAGTGCCAAAAACCTTTTGTGGGTGCATGGTTTTGTTGTGGCTCATTTAAATTTTTTTGAGGCTATACTCGTTGCACCCGCTAGTTAGAGTACTGTACCACTTTATGTGATATGTGGTAGTAGTTCCCTAATTAAATGTATATAGGGAACAGGTCAGTGGCAGCAAGTCTCAACCCTTTTATGGTTGAGTGTGTAGCCATGTCCTTTTGATCTGTTTCACCCTGTAGTCACTGCCAGTTAGTGATAGGAAACCAAGGCTTTCTGAAAACTGTTCATTACGCTGAGCTTAATTGTCTCTTTACAATGCACATTAGTGACATCTGTTGGTCAGCAAGAAATAGCAGCTTGTGATTATCAGGTAGACCTTTTCTTTCTCCGCTGTTTTGATCAAAACAGTTGCTGTTTTAGTAGGCTATAATCAATTGGAATATCGGGTTTGCATGCTATCCTACCATATTATTTTTACTGAATCTATTCCAATTTTTAGGATGCTTAACACAGCTAAGATACCAGTCAGGTGAAATGTTTTGTAGAAAATCCTAACTATACAGAACAAAAATATAAATGCAACATGCAACAATTTCTAAGATTTGACGGAGTTACAGTTCATAGAAGGAAATCATCCAATTTAAATGAAATTCATTAGGTCCTAATCTATGGATTTCACATGATTGGGCAGCGGCACAGCCATCGGTGGGCCTGGGAGGGCAAAGGCCCACCCACTTGGGAGCCAGGTCCACCCACTGGGGAGCCAGGCCCAACAAATCAGAATGAATTTGCCCCACAAAAGGGCTTTATTACAGACATAAATCCCCAGCACCCCCTATAAATTTGTGTTACATTAAAGGTCCTGCAAATCTACAGTAATTTACTGGTTTCTGTGCTGCCAGTAATTTACTGTAAAAAGTCAAGGAAACTGTTTACAGTATACTTCCATAAGTCCATTATTTTCTTCAGATGAGTCCATGACAAAACTGAAAACACCATCTGGTTCGTGAGAATCTCATAGTGAACACCATTCTACCAAAAGCATCATGCGTCTTTTTCTAGTGTATTCTACATTGTAAAGGGGTTGCCATGAATTTGACAATAACTTACAGGCAGCTTGGTGGCAAGTAAAATTATTTATTTCATAACAGTACACCTACTGTAAAATAAATATGGTATCAAAGCAAGTGATGTGTACTGTCACACAGCACAATACCATAAAATTGACTGTATTATGCTGTAAAAAAGTAAATCCTACCATGATCAGAATGAATGAATGAAATTCTTGAGGGGAGGAGTTTGTATTTCACAGTATTTTACTGTAATTACAAGGGATTGCTGCAAGTAGATTGGCAAAGAGTTTACACATTAAAGCATATTAATGAATGTTTGTTGTTTTATAACCCTTGCACTTTTAGAGGCCTTAACAAACGCTTCCATACTGGTATCGACTAAAGGGCAAAACAGACAAAATGGACATAACAAAATTCTCAAACATTGACAGTTTACGACTTGTTGTCATACCAATCTGTCACCAATACATTTTTAATTGTTGAGGCACAATTACCACAGAGGAGTTAAATTGGTACAGCATTCTTACACACGGGTTCAACAAATGTAGTCTCTTACAAAGCACGCTTCAAAATATGTTAATGAGTCAAAAGATTTTTGGCACTTCAAAGACACGGTGCAATACTGCATTCTATGGGGTGGAATTACAGTACCATTCGAAATACAGCAATTTTCACACAATGCACCATAATTTACAGTATGCTGCACCTATTTTTCTTTTTTTACTGTTGATAAAACCTAAAATGATTGTATAAAGGACAGTTTTTCGTTACAGTGTATGTAACCTTAGCCTTTATAAATGCAGCTCAAAGACCAGGTGCTCAATTCAATCTATCACCGAAGTTCAGCGCTATAGCGCGTAAAATGTAAAGGACATTTTTCAAGAGAGTCAGTTGGGAAGGGTCAACGGCTGAATTAGATACACTCACACTGACACACACGCACGCACGCACGCACGCGCGTGCACGCACTCACACACACACACACACACACACACACACACACACACACACACACACACACACACACACACACACACACACACACACACACACACACACACACACACACACACACACACACACACACACACTTTAAGTCATCCGCAGTCACTCTCGTTTGTAGCCCACAGCCCACAGAGCTCGTCTCCATAGTAATGACAGCCGCGATGGTGTCCTTGGCAGAGATGAAGGGATGGCAGGAGAGAGAGAGAATGGAGAGAAAGAGATGGACACCTGTTGAATCGCTCAAAGATTTAAAAAAAATAATAATTACAAGTACACAGTAGGACTGAGACAGACTGAATGGGGAATTTAAAAAATATTTTTACAAATATAAGCAGTAAAAAAAAAACGATGTGTTTCTTGACTCAACCAGACAGGAGAGAAAATGTAATATATCTGTCAATCACAGGAGGCTGGTGAAGGAGGACGGCTCATAATAAATGATGGAATGGAGTGAATGGAATGGTATCAAACAAACGGAAACAATGTGTTTGTTACCATTACATTAATTCCGTTCCAGACGTTAATAGTAGCCCGTCCTCCCCAAGTAAGGTGCCACCAGCCGCCTGTGTTGTCAATGCTATGTAGATATTCATCAAATAAGTTAGCATGCTAGTTAGCCTATAGCTACATTAGTTAGCCATGCAGACCTCAGACAAAGCAGGGGTTTAGCCATTTTAGTCAGCATTGCCGATTAGCATCACTGTTAGCTAATTAGCTCATGCTTAGCTAGCTAGTGTGTGTGTGTGTGTGTTTTAGTAGCCTCCCTCCGAGGCCCAGATTGCAGACCTGTTAATTGAAATGCATTCCAGGTGACTACCTCATGAATCTGGTTGAGAGAATGCCAAGCGTGTGCAAAGCTGTCACCAAGGCTAAGAGTGGATACTTTGAAGATTCTCAATTATAAAACATATTTTGATTTGTTTAACACTTTTTTGGTTACTACATGATTCCATATGTGTTATTTCATAGTTTTGATGCCTTCACTATTATTCTACAATAAAGAAAATAGTAAGGTATTCGAAAACTTTTGACCTGTAGTGTATGTAAATCTGATATTTCAGTTTTTTTTAAATAAATTAACTAAAATATGTAAAAATCAGTTTTTGCTTTGTAGTTATGGGGGTATTGTTTGTAGATTTATGAGGAAACAAAACAATTTAATCAATTTTAGAATAAGGCTGTAACATAACAAAATGTGTAAAAAGTCATGGGGTTTGAATACTTTCCGAATGGACTGTATGTTCAATTGTATTCTTTATACTATAAAACAATATAAAATAATGCCATGGAACTCTAAGCAAATCTTGTCAGCTAAATGAACTAGTGTAGCCCACAGCCATACGGCATAGCCAGATCAGGGCCTAACTTAAGTACAACTCAGAGTATGCTATTATTTTCTTCTGAAATAGACTACATTTTCTTCATATCATGTTTCTTTAGACCTGTCTAAAAAAAAATATGGATTTATTGTGATGGTGTAGGTATATTTGATGGATTTATTATGCAAAGGTCTGCATCAGTGGCTTGTAGGCTATGTGTGGAAGCCAGGAGACGCTAAATCTTTATGTTCTTTATGTTCATTAACGGGCAATTATCATGAGACTGGCAGTAATTTGCTTGACAATCACCGGCTGACAAAATTTCACGACCACCACAGCCCTACACACACACACACACACACACACACACACACACACACACACACACACACACACACACACACACACACACACACACACAAACACACACACACACACACACACACACACACACACACAAGCATGCAGACACAGAAAGAGAAACAAACACGCACACAGGGGTGGAAATGGAAGTCAGACTAACAGGTTTGGATAACCTTCAGTAGGCTCTCTCACCTTCTTCAGCTCATTAGCACATTCCCCTGTGCTCTGCTTAACACACACACACACACACACACACCACACACACACAAGTAGCCTCTATGCATATCTGAATTGACAAACCAGTAGGGTGAGAGGGGAGGAAGGATGGATGGAGAAAAGAAAGTGAATAAACAGAGACAACATAGAGAATTAAGACATGTGGCCAGTAATTGGGTGTGCTGGGCATAATGAATGAGATTTTTTATTTTAATTTTATTTCACCTTTATTTAACCATGTAGGCTAGTTGCAACTGCGACCTGGCCAAGATAAAGCATAGCAGTGTGAACAGACAACAACACAGAGTTACACATGGAGTAAACAATAAACAAGTCAATAACATGGTAGAAAAAAAGAGAATCTATATACAATGTGTGCAAAAGGCATGAGGAGGTAGGCAATAAATCGAATAATTACAATTTAGGAGATTAACACTGGAGTGATAAGTCATCAGATGATCATGTGCAAGTAGAGATACTGGTGTGCAAAAGAGCAGAAAAGTAAATAAATAAAAGCAGTATGGGGGTGAGGTAGGTAAATTGGGTGGGCTATATACCGATGGACTATGTACAGATGCAGCGATCGGTTAGCTGCTCGGATAGCAGATGTTTAAAGTTGTTGAGGGAGATAAAAGTCTCCAACTTCAGAGATTTTTGCAATTCGTTCCAGTCGCAGGCAGCAGAGAACTGGAAGGAAAGGCGTCCAAATGAGGTTTTGGCTTTAGGGATGATCAGTGAGATACACCTGCTGGAGCGTGTGCTATGGGTGGGTGTAGCCATCGTGACCAGTGAACTGAGATAAGGCGGCACTTTACCTAGCATAGCCTTGTAGATGACCTGGAGCCAGTGGGTCTGACGACGAACATGTAGCGAGGGCCAGCCGACTAGGGCATACAGGTCGCAGTGGTGGGTCGTATAAGGTGCTTTAGTTACAAAACGGATGACACTGTGATAAACTGCATCCAATTTGCTGAGTAGAGTATTGGAAGCTATTTTGTAGATGACATCGCCGAAGTTGAGGATCGGTAGCATAGTCAGTTTTACTAGGGTAAGTTTGGCGGAGTGAGTGAAGGAGGCTTTGTTGCGGGTGCAGGCAGCGAACGGTTGAAAAGCATGCATTTGGTTTTACTGGCGTTTAAGAGCAGTTGGAGGCCACGGAAGGAGAGTTGTATGGCATTGACACTCGTTTGGAGGTTAGATAGCACAGTGTCCAAGGAAGGGCCAGAAGTATACAGAATGGTGTCGTCTGCGTAGAGGTGGATCAGGGAATTGCCCGCAGCAAGAGCAACATCATTGATATATACAGAGAAAAGAGTCGGCCCGAGAATTGAACCCTGTGGTACCCCCATAGAGACTGCCAGAGGACCGGACAACATGCCCTCCGATTTGACACACTGAACTCTGTCTGCAAAGTAGTTGGTGAACCAGGCAAGGCAGTCATTAGAAAAACCGAGGCTACTGAGTCTGCCGATAAGAATATGGTGATTGACAGAGTCGAAAGCCTTGGCCAGGTCGATGAAGACGGCTGCACAGTACTGTCTTTTATCGATGGCGGTTATGATATCGTTTAGTACCTTGAGCGTGGCTGAGGTGCACCCGTGACCGGCTCGGAAACCGGATTGCACAGCGGAGAAGGTACGTGGGATTCGAGATGGTCAGTGATCTGTTTGTTGACTTGGCTTTCGAAGACCTTAGATAGGCAGGGCAGGATGGATATAGGTCTGTAACATTTTGGGTCCAGGGTGTCTCCCCCTTTGAAGAGGGGGATGACCGCGGTAGCTTTCCAATCTTTGGGGATCTCAGATGATACGAAGGAGAGGTTGAACAGGCTGGTAATAGGGGGTGCGACAATGGCGGAGGACAGTTTCAGAAATAGGGGGTCCAGATTGTCAAGCCCAGCTGATTTGTATGGGTCCAGGTTTTCCAGCTCTTTCAGAAAATCTGCTATCTGGATATGGGTAAAGGAGAAGCTGGGGAGGCTTGGGCGAGTAGCAGCGGGGGGGTGGCGGGGCTGTTGGCCAAGGTTGGAGTCGCCAGGAGGAAGGCATGGCCAGCCATTGAGAAATGCTTGTTGAAGTTTTCGATTATCACAGATTTATCGGTGGTGACCGTGTTACCTAGCCTCAGTGCAGTGGGCAGCTGGGAGGAGGTGCTCTTGTTCTCCATGGACTTTACAGTATCCCAGAACCTTTTGGAGTTAGAGCTACAGGATGCAAATTTCTGCTTGAAAAAGCTGGCCTTTGCTTTCCTGACTGACTGCGTGTATTGGTTCCTGACTTCCCTGAACAGTTGCATATCGCGGGGGCTCTTCGATGCTATTGCAGTTCGCCACATGATGTTTTTGTGCTGGTCGAGGGCAGTCAGGTCTGGAGTGAACCAAGGGCTATATCTGTTCTTAGTTCTGCATTTTTTGAACGGAGCATGCTTGTCTAATATGGTGAGGAAGTAACTTTTAAAGAATGACCAGGCATCCTCAACTGACGGGATGTGGTCAATATCCTTCCAGGGTACCCGGGCCAGGTCGATTAGAAAGGCCTGCTCGCAGAAGTGTTTTAGGGAGCGTTTGACAGTGATGAGGGGTGGTCATTTGACCGTGGACCCATAGCGGATACAGGCAATGAGGCAGTGATCGCTGAGATCTTGATTGAAGATATCAGAGGTGTATTTGGAGGGCAAGTTGTTCAGGATAATGTCTATTAGGGTGCCCATGTTTACGGATTTAGGGTTGTACCTGGTGGGTTCCTTGATGATTTGTGTGAGATTGAGGGCATCAAGCTTAGATTGTAGGACTGCCGGGGTGTTAAGCATATCCCAGTTTAGGTCACCTAACAGAACAAACTCTGAAGCTAGATGGGGAGCGATCAATTCACAGATTGTATCCAGGGCACAACTGGGAGCTGAGGGGGGTCGGTAGCAGGCGGCAACAGTGAGAGACTTATTTCTGGAGAGATGAATTTTTTAAATTAGAAGTTCGAACTGTTTGGGCATAGACCTGGAAAGTATGACAGAACTTTGCAGGCTATCTCTGCAGTAGATTGCAACTCCTCCCCCTTCGGCAGTTCTATCTTGACGGAAAGTGTTATAGTTGGGCATGGAAATCTCAGAATTTTTGGTGGCCTTCCTAAGCCAGGATTCAGACACGGCAAGGACGTCAGGGTTGGCAGAGTGTGCTAAAGCGGTGAGTAAGACAAACTTAGGGAGGAGGCTTCTGATGTTGACATGCATGAGGCCAAGGCTTTTTCGATCACAGAAGTCAACAAATGAGGGTGCCTGGGGACATGCAGGGCCTGGGTTTACCTCCACATCACCCGAGGAACAGAGGAGTAGTAGGATGAGGGTGCGGCTAAAGGCTATCAAACTGGTCGCCTAGAGCGTTGGGGACAAGGAATAAAAGGAGCAGATTTATGGGCGTGGTAGAATAGATTCTGGGCATAATGTGCAGACAGGGGTATGGTGGGGCACGGGTACAGCGGAGGCAAGCCCAGGCACTGGGTGATGATAAGAGAGGTTGTATCTCTGGATATGCTGGTCTCAATGGGTGAGGTCACCGCATGTGTGGGAGGTGGGACAAAGGAGGTATCAGAGGTACGGAGAGTGGAACTACGGGGTCCATTGCAAACCAAAACAATGATAACTAGCCTGAACAACAGTATACAAGGCATATTGATATTTGAGAGAGACATACAGTAAGGCATAAAGTGATTTCAGGTCTTGATTGGGAGAGCTAGCTAAAACAACAGGTGAGATAATAGCAGCTAGTCAGCTAACACAGCAACAGCAGGTAAAAATGGCGACGACTAGGCAGAGAGGGTCGGATTAACTACACACAGATCCTGAGTTAAAACACAGAGCCGACAGATAAAACACAAATAAACAGAATGGAGTACTGTGAATTAATGGACAGTCCGGCAGGCATCAGCTATGTAGCCAAGTGATCATAGTGTACAGGGGGCAGCCGTAGATGGAGTAGGGAAACCACCACTAAGCTAGCACGCGGCGTTTAAAGTTAGTAGCCCGGGGGTGGTCTGCTCAGACGGAGGGGGTCTGCTCAGATGGAGGCCGGTTGAGGGCACAGCGGATGGGGTATTCGTCTGCAGACCAGACGTGGTCGTGTCGACAGAGAATCCAAGCCGGATGGCGATGGCGAAAGAGAGGTTGTGATTGTAGAATTGTGTTTGCTAACTAGTGCTAGCTTCGTGGCAGTGGCGCTAGCTGCGCTAGCTGCGCTAGCTGCGAGCTAGCTGTGAGGATCAGAAGTAGTGGCTCAGGGATTACGGAAGGAATCCGGCGTTGTTGTCGAGAGACAGTCCAATGCTGTTAAATTGGTGAGTAATATCCAGGCTAATAACAGGGCTGGTGTCTGTGAAGAAGGTAAAAGCTGCTAGCAGCGGCTAAAAATGGCTAAATTAGCTTGTAGCTGATTAGCTGGTTAGCTACTGGGGGTTCATGAATGTGTTCCAAAGTTAAAAAATAATAGCGATTCCGTATCACATTGGGTGAGGTAGGTTACCGGAAGGTATAATCGAATTAAAAATCGAAAAGAGATAGAAAAAAAAAGTTCAAATATATACAAGAAATACGAAAAATACAAACGTACACGAGAGGACTAAACAAACACGTCTACACTGCTACGCCATCTTGGATTTAGAGACAGAGACAGAGACACATGGAGAGAGATTGAGCTATAGATTGAGCTATAGAGAGACGTAGAGATAGAGAAATTATGAAAAGGAGATATAGAGAAATGGAAACTTCTAAGTGACTGAGAACCATCGGGTATGCATGTATGCAGGCTTTTGCTCCAGCCCTGCTCTAACAAACCTGATTTTAGTTGAATCAGGGCTGGAGCAAAAGCCTGTCTTTCCCGTATCCCTCCAGGAGGAGGATTCATCATGTTATGGGGGTGCCTTGCTGCAGGAGGGACTGGTGCACTTCACAAAATAGATGGCATCATGAGGGAGGAAAATTATGTGGATATATATAAGCAACATCTCAAGACAGTCAGGAAGTTAAAGCTTGGTCGCAAATGGGTCTTCCAAACGGACAGTGACCCCAAGCATACTTCCAAAGTTGTGGCAAAATGGCAGAACTGAAAAAGCCTGTGCGAGCAAGGAGGCCTTACAAACCTGACTCAGTTACACCAGCTCTGTCAGGAGGAATGGGCCAAAATTCACCCAACTTATTGTTGGAAGCTTGTGGAAGGCTACCCGAAACGTTTGATCCAAGTTACTCAATTTAGAGGCAATGCTACCAAATACTAATTGAGTGTATGTAAACTTCTGACCCACTGGGAATGTGATGAAAGAAATAAAAGCTGAAATAAATCATTCTCTCTACTATGATTATGACATTTCACATTATTAAAATAAAGTGGTGATCCTAACTGATCTAAGACAGGGCATTTTTACTAGGATTAAATATCAGGAATTGTGAAAAACTGAGTTTAAAAGTATTTCGCTAAGGTGTATGTAAACTTCCGACTTCAACTGTAGGCTTTTGATAGTGTATCAATACCAATACTGGAGAGGACGGAAAAAAATGTTACAGAGTTTAACGGTTGTGATATGACAAAACTTAGAATGAATCCACAACATTGTAGTTACTCCACAATACTAACCTAAATGACAGAGTTAAAAGAAGGAAGCCTGTACAGAATACAAATATTCAAAAACATGCAACCTGTTTGCAACAAGCTGCTTAAGTTATTTTATTTTATTTCTATTTTTAATTTTACATTTATTTAACTAAGGAAGTCATTTAAGAACACATTCTTATTTACAATGACGGCCTACCAAAAGGCCTCCTGCGGAGACGGGGGATCTGGGATAAAAAAATATATACATATACAATATAAATATAGGACAAAACACACATCACAACAAGAAAGACAACACAACACCACATGAAGAGAGACCTAAGACAACAACATAGCAAGGCAGCAACACATGACAACACAGTATGGTAGCATCACAACATAACAACAACATGGTAGCAACACAACATGGTAGCAGCACAAAACATGGTACACATTATTGGGCTCAGACAACAGCACAAAGTGTAAGAAGGTAGTGACAACAATACATCACACAAAGCAGCCACAACTGTCAGTAAGAGTGTCCATGATTGAGTCTTAGAATGAAGAGATGGAGATAAAACTGTCCAGTTTGAGTGTTTGTTGCAGCTCGTTACAGTCACTAGCTGCAGCGAACTGAAAAGAGGAGCGACCCAGGGATGTATGTGCTTTGGGGACCTTTAACAGAATGTGACTGGCAGAACGGGTGTTGTATGTGGAGGATGAGGGCTGCAGTAGATATCTCAGATAGGGAGGAGTGAGGCCTAAGAGGGTTTTATAAATAAGCATCAACCAGTGGGTCTTGCGACGGGTATACAGAAATTACCAGTTTACAGATGAGTATGGAGTGCAGTGATGTGTCCTATAAGGAGCAATGGTGGCAAATCTGATGGCCGAATGGTAAAGAACATCTAGCCGCTCGAGAGCATCCTTGCCTGCCAATCTATAAATTCTGTCTCTGTAATCTAGCATGGGTAGGATGATCATCTGAATCAGGGTTAGTTTGGCAGCTGGGGTGAAAGAGGAGCAATTACGATAGAGGAAACCAAGTCTAGATTGAACTTTAGCCTGAAGCTTTGATATGTGGTGATAGAAGGACAGTGCACCGTCTAGCCATACTCCGAAGTACTTATATGAGGTGACTATCTCAAGCTCTAAACCCTCAGAGGAAGTAATAACACATTATGATGCAAAAAAATGTGGCAAAGTAATTAACTTTTTGTCCAGAATACAAAGTGTAATGTTTGGTGCAAATCCAACACAACACATCACTGAGTAACACTCTTCATATTTTCAAGGAATGGTGGTGGCTGCATCATGTTATGGATTTGCTTGTCATCAGCAAGGTCTAGGGAGGCAGAATCCTAGAGGAAAAATGTGTGCAGTCTGCTTTCCAACAGACACTGGGAGGCAAATTTCCCTTTCAGCAGGAGAATAACCTAAAATAACCCAAATCTACACTTGAGTTGCTTACGAAGACAACATTGAATGCTCCTGAGTGGCCTAAGTACAGTTTTGACTTAAATTGGATTGAAAAAAATCTATAGCAAGAAAAAATGTCTGTCTAGCAATGATCAACAATCAACTTGATAGAGCTTGAAGATTTGTAAAAGAAGAATGAGAAATATTGTACAATCCAGGTGTGCAAAGTTCTTATAGACTCACAGCTGTAATATTTAATAAATGTTGAATTCAGGCTGTAACACAACATAATTTGGAATAAGTCAAGGTGTATGAATACTTTCTGAAGGCACTGTACTTCCTTTAATGGCTTGTCCAGCCACTGCCAATATATTAGTGTTGGCGCTATCTGGATCCAGATATATGTAATGACAAAGGTCATACAGAGCAGAGCAGAACCGTACATTCACTACAGCTACAGTATAAGACGACTCTGAACTCTGAAACAGAAGCTCTGTAAGATGAAGGAAAACTAGAGTCTAGCTGGAGGTAAAATGTACTATAACACTGTTACTAATCAACTGTGTGGTTGTGGTGTGTAGTGAGGTGCTAGCGGTGGCCCCTCAGGGGTGCGTGCTCAGTCACCTCCTGTACTCCCTGTTCACTCATGACTGCGTGGCCAGGCACAATTCCAACACCATTGGACGTCAGAGACCTGGCCGTGTGGTGCCAGGATAACAACCTCTCCCTCAACGTGATCAAGACGAAGGAGATGATTGTGGAGTACAGGAAAAAGAGGACCCAAGCACACCCCCATTCTCATCGACGGGGCCGTAGTGGAGCAGGTTGAGAGCTTGGTGTCCACATCACCAACAAACTATCATGGTCCAAACACACCAAGACAGTCGTGAAGAGGGCACGACAAAGCCTATTCCCCCTCAGGAGACTCAGATCCGCAAGGGTCCTCAGATCCTCAAGAAGTCCTGCAGCTGCACCATCGAGAGCATCCTGCCTGGTTGCATCACTGCTTGGTATGGCAACTGCTCGGCCTCCGACCGCAAGGCACTACAGAGGGTAGTGGGTGCGGCCCAGTACATCACTGGGGCCAAGCTTCCTGCCATCCAGGACCTCTATACCAGGCGGTGTCAGAGGAAGGACCCACAAATTGTCATGGACTCCATCCACCCTAGTCATAGACTGTTCTCTCTGCTACCGCACGGCAAGCGGTACCGGAGCACCAAGTCTATGTCCAAAAGGCTTCTTAACAGCTTCTACCCCCAAGCCATAAGACTCCTGAACAGCTAATCAAATGGCTTCCCGGAGTAGATGCATTGCCCCCCCCCCCCCCCCCCTCTACGCTGCTGCTACTCTCTATTTATTATCTATAAATTGTCACTTTACCTCTACCTACATGTACATATTTCCTCAATTACCTTGAGTAACTGGTGCCCCCGCACACTGACTCTGTACCGGTACCACTTGTATATAGCTCCGCTTCTGTTATTTTACTGCTGCTCTTTTTTTTTTGTTACTCATCTATTTTTTACTTAACACTTACTTTTCTTAAAACGGCATTGTTGGTTAATGGCTTGTAAGTAAGCATTTCACTGTAATACCTGTTGTATTCGGAGCACGTGACAAATACATTTTGATTTAATTTGATTAGCTAGCAGCCTGTTCCCTCAGGCTCCAGGTGACCAGACCCCATTACACAACAGCTGCTGCTTGTGGGGTGAATCTGTGTAGCATCATTAGCAGCTAAAAGGTAGCACACACACATATGTACAACGGGGTCTGAAAATATTGACTGCCTTGATATTGATAAAGATTAGCAAAAATGACTATAAAATCAATAATAAAAAATACTAAACTACAGTATATTATATGCTCCCAAAAATTGGGAAATTATATTATTTTACAATTGTTCAGAGAAAGTGATTGTTTAAAAAACATATATAGTTTTCTCAAATAGGTAGGGGTCAAAACTATTGACTCTTGGGCCATGCACACCAGTGGTGGGTTTGGTGGCGAAATGAGAACCTACTGTAAAATATGGTTGTGGATCTTTGATGATATGGGACTGTTTTGCTTACACTAGTCCTGGGGCCCTTCCTAAGGTCAACAGCATCATTAACTTTACCCACTACCTGGATATTTTAGCTAAAAACATTGTTGCCTTTGCAAGGAAACTGAAACCTGGCCACAAGTGGATCTTCCAGCAAGACAATAACCCCAAGTGCACGTCAACATCCACAAAGAAATGGTTAGTTCAAATCAAATCAAATCAGCGTTTATTTGTCACGTGCGCCGAATACAACAGCTGAGGACCTAACAGTGAAATGCTTAGTTACAGGCCCGAACCAACAGAGCAATTTTTAAGTAAAAAAAATAGGTATTAGGTGACCTAATAGATATGTAAAGAAATAAAAACAACAGTAAAAAGACAGTGAAAAATAACAGTATCGAGGCTATATACAGTATCGAGGCTATAACAGTAGTGTGGCTACATACAGACACCGGTTAGTCAGGCTGATTGAGGTAGTATGTACATGTAGGTATGGTTAAAGTGACTATACATATATGATAAACAGAGAGTAGCAGTAGCATAAAAAAATGGTTGGAGGGCGGTGGGTGGCGGGACACAATGCGGATAGCCCGGGTAGCCAATGTGCGGGTGCACCGGTTAGTCGGGCTAACTGAGGTAGTATGTACATGAATGTATAGTTAAAGTGACTATGCATTTATGATAAACAGAGAGGAGCAGCAGTGTAAAAGAGGGGATGGGTGGGGACAATGCAAATAGTCCACATAGCCATTTGATAACCTGTTCAGGAGTCTAATGGCTTGGGGGTAAAAGCTGTTGAGAAGCCTTCTGGTCCTAGACTTGGCGCTCCGGTACCACTTGCCATGGGTTAGTCGAGAGAACAGTCTATGACTGGGGTGGCTGGGGTCTTTGACCCATGCCAAATCTTTTTCATTTTTTGAGGGGGAATAGGCTTTGTCGTGCCCTGTTCATGACTGTCTTGGTGTGTTTGGACCATTCTAGTTTATTGGTGATGTGGACACCAAGGAACTTGAAGCTCTCAACCTGCTCCACTACAGCCCCTTTGATGAGAATGGGGGCGTGCTCGGTCCTCCTTTTCCTGTAGTCCACAATCATCTCCTTGGTTTTGGTTATGTTAAGGGGTAGGTTGTTATTCTGGCACCACCCGGCCAGGTCTCTGACCTCCTCCCTATAGGCTGTCTCGTCGTTGTCGGTGATCAGGCCTACCACTGTTGTGCCATCTGCAAGTTTAATGATGGTGTTGGAGTCGTGCCTGGCCACGCAGTCATGAGTGAACAGGGGATACAGGAGGGGACTGAGCACGCACCCCTTAGGGGTTGAGGATCAGCATGGCAGATATGTTGCTACCTACCTAGGGTTTCTGGGGTAATGGTGTTGATGTGCACCATTACTAGTCTTTCAAAGCACTTCATGGCCACGGACGTGAGTGCTACGGGTCTGTAGTCATTTAGGCAGGTTGCCTTAGTGTTCTTGGGCACAGGGACTATGGTGGTCTGCTTGAAACATGTTGGTATCACAGAGCGTGATCACACAGTTGTCCGGAACAGCTGATGCTCTCATGCATTCCTCAGTGTTGCTTGCCTCGAAGCGAGCATTGAAGTGATTTAGCTCGTCTGGTAGGCTCGTGTCACTGGGCAGCTTGCGGCTGTTCTTCCCTTTGTAGTACATAATAGTTTGCAAGCCCTGCCACATGAGATGAGCATCGGAGCCGGTGTAGTACGATTCAATCTTAGCCCTGTATTGGCGCTTTGCCTGTTTGATGGTTCGTCGGAGGGCATAGCAGGATTTCTTATAAGCTTCCGGGTTAGAGTCCCGCACCTTGAAAGCGGCAGCTCTACCCTTTAGCTCAGTGCGAATGTTGCCTGTAATTCATGGCTTCTGGTTGGGGTATGTACGTACAGTCACCATGGGAACGACTTCCTCGATGCACTTATTGATATAGCCAGTGCCTGATGTGGTGTGCTCGTTGGCCACAAAATCAACATTTTGCAATGGCCATCTCAGTCTTCGGACTTGAAACCCATTGAAAACGTATGGTTTGAATTGAAGAGGGCATTACATAAGTGCAGATTAATGTTATCAGTGATCTGGAAGGATTCTGTATGGAGGATTTGTCTAAGATGTGTTTTCAAATTTCAGAAAAAGGTTCAGTGCAATTAACCTCGCAAATTACGATATTGACAGGTAATTTGACACCTAACTTTTTTAGAATAAAATGATTACTTGTTAAACAAATGATCTTTCTCTCAGCAATTCTGTTAGCATAAAATAATATAATTTCCTTTTTTGTGCATACAATATACCTTAGTATTTGAATTATGTATTTAAAAGCTAATTTTTGCTAATGTTTATGAAGTGTGTCAATAATTTCAACCCCCTCTGGAAGTTGGAAAATTTTACAAACACCTGAAAAACGTTTTTTCTGAAATTTAGAACCATAATCATTATGCCACAATTCAATTTAAAAATATGCCCATTTTTGGCATAGGTTATCTAAGCATACCTCTTTACCTGTTCAATTGTCATTTTAAATAACGATTCACATTGATTCTTAAATAACTTCTATGCCTTAGGATTTTCGTACAATTGGCACATTAGTACATAATATCATAACCCAATAATTAAAGCAATTTCTGTCAATTGTGTATCGATTTATTGTCATTTATGTTTTGAAATGAAAAATCTAAAGGTCTGTCAATCTTTGCATGCATAGCTCTGTCTATGAAATGTCTATGAGTTCCTAGACAGTTATTTTGAATGAACTGTCTATGAATTTAAAAGTTGAGTAATTCAATCTGAAAAATAGAAAAAAACTGTACAAATCTGAGGGGGCACGTGCCTTTGTAACCCCTATGGACATGATGCCACTACTGGCAGTGCAGTCAAAGATCTATGTGAAGCACGCAACCCTCCTTCTGAAGCTCTAGGTGCACTCCTACCTGATTTCCCTGTAGTCTACTCCAGGAATCCATTACCAACACATAACTGGGAATACACTCCTAACCCTCCTCTCCCGCTCCTGTGACCCCACCTCACACCTCTCCTCTCCTCCATCCTCCCCCCCCTCCCAGTAATTACAGCTGGTTAATTAAAAAAGGAGCAGGGGAGAGAAGGACACTGATACTGCTCTTGAAGAAAAGTTAGAGTCCATATATAGAGAGGACTGGAGGTGTTGGTGGTACATGTAAAGGGTGTGTGAGTGTACAGACGTAAGACCTTAATTTGACCTATATTGTCACAGCAAAATAATCCTGCAGCAACAGGATTTCAACATTTAGTCCAAAATGATCCTTGACCGGTGGTTAGGCTATTAGCTGGCTAAAAGTATGCTACATAAAAAGTGCAATAGTGTTAATATAACCATGTGTTAGTGTGGGTTTTCAGTGAATCAAGAAGCTCGTCTACATTTCCTGCAGTGCAGGAAAATTCCCAGCAACAAAAGAGTTATGATCCTACATCTACAGTATATGTGAAAGATAGCAAGAAGAAGTTAAGTGAAGGTACAATAGACTGGTCCCACACTCCTCTCAAAGCACCATTTTTTTGCACAATTCTAACTGCAATTTTGTGACGGAACTCTTCCCACACAGGAGCCAAGTTATTTTTTTATTTTTTTATTTTAACTATTTTAACAGGGAAGACATATTTTTCAAATGTGCCCTGTATATACAACGTAAATACACACATTATACACAATATACACAGTACCCGTCAAAAGTTTGGACACACCTACTCATTCAAGGGTTTTTCTTAATTTTTTACTATTTTCTAAATTGTAGAATAACAGTGAAGACATCAAATCTAACTTCTGGTTTGAATACAAAATTCTAAAAGCTTTTGACTGGTACTGTATATATTGTGTATAATGTGTACTCTACCCTTTAGCTCAGTGAGGATATTGCCTGTAATCCATGGCTTCTGGTTGGGCTGTGTATGTACGAAAACTGTGGGGACAATGTCATCGATGCACGTATTGATGAAGCTAGTGACTGATGTGGTGTACTCCTCAATCCCATTGGAGGAATCCCGGAAGATATTCCAGTCTGTGCTATCAAAGCAGTCCTGTAGCTTAGCATCTGCTTCATCTGACCACTTTTTCATTGACCGAGTCACTGGTGCTTCTTGCTTTAGTTTTTGCTTGTAAGCCGGAATCAGGAGGATAGAATTATGGTCAGATTTGCCTTAAGGAGGGTGAGGGAGAGCTTTGTACGCATCTCTGTGTGTGGAGTAAAGGTGGTCTAGAGTTTTTTCCTTCTGGTTGCACATTTAACATGCTCGTAGAAATGAGGTAAAGCGGATTTAAGCTTCCCTGCATTAAAGTCCCCGGCCACTAGTAGCGCCACCTCTGGATGAGCGTTTTCCTGTTTGTTTATGGCTGTATACAGCTCATTGAGTGCAGTCTAACATGCAGACCAGACCGGACACGTCGCGTGCGCGAGCGTCGCAAAATACATTTAGAAATCCATGTTATTCAATTATTGCATCCACACTGCTCGCGCGCGCCAACGAGCGTCTACGACGCCATGGGCTAAAATAGAAGTCTTTCCTATTTCTGACGTAGATCGCGCTGCAGGTCCTGCCTATCCCATCTCCTCATTGGTTTATAGAAGCAGGTATCAACGTGCCATCTCCTCATTAGTTATACCCACGTGGGTGATTGAAAGACGAACTGTTTTGCCGGTAGTCGTGGTAATACAATGAAAGTTTAGATGCGATCACCATATAAGTTAAACAATGAAAAAGCCTGGAAGGAGGAGAGATGACTAGAAACGATTCGGTTGGCCGTTTTATGTGTGGATTAATTGTCGGAGTAGAGGTCCTTGTGCATTTCAGGTAAAATAACAACTCAATGTTTATATCCCAGGACAAATTAGCTAGCAACAGCAAGCTAGCTAAATAGGACAAATTAACATTAGCTAGCAAGTGCAAGCTAACGAGCTAAATTGCCATACATGTTTAATGCTTTTCGACCTGTCCCCAAATTAATGTCATTGGTTCAGGGTTTGTTTTGATATATATATATATATTCCCCCCCCCCCCCCCCCTTTTTCCCCCAATTTCATGGTATACAATTGTTAGTAATTACTATCTTGTCTCATCGCTACAACTCCCGTACGGGCTCGGGAGGGACGAAGGTCGAAAGCCATGCGTCCTCCGAAACACAACCCAACCAAGCCACACGGCTTCTTAACACAGCGCGCCTCCAACCTGGAAGCCAGCCGCACCAATGTGTCAGAGGAAACACCGTGCACCTGGCTACCTTGGTTAGCGCGCACTGCGCCCGGCCCGCCACAGGAGTCACTGGTGCGCGATGAGACAAGGATATCCCTACCGGCCAAACCCTCCCTAACCCGGACGACGCTAGGCCAATTTTGCGTCGCCACACGGACCTCCCGGTCGCGGCCGGCTGCGACAGAGCCTGGTTGTTTTGATATTTTAACCTGCGTCTCGTGATCGCGTTTGGTGTGGGGGGGCAAAACACATTTATGCACGATAGCGCACGATGGCACACGCGCGCAGCTGGTTTGGGTTCCATGTTAGTGCCAGCATCGGTTTGTGGTTGTAAACGGCTACCTGAATATATTGTGACGGCTACAAAGAATATAGATGAAAACTATTTTGTTAAATAGTGTGGTCTATAGCTTATCATGAGATACTCTACTTCAGGCGAGCAAAACCTAGAAACTTCCTTAGATTTCGTGCACTAGCTGTTGTTTACAAATATACATAGACCCCCACCCCTTGTCTTACCAGAGGCTGCTGTTCTATCCTGCCGAAAAAGCGTAAAACCCGCAATCTGTATGTTATTCATGTCTTTGTTCAGCCACTACTCGGTGAAACTTAAGATAATACAGTTTTTAATGTCCCTTTGGTCAGATATATATAGGTGCTAGTTGCTCGTAGTTTGTCTATTTTATTATTTAATGACTGTGTGTTGGCTAATAGGACCGATGGTAAAGGCAGATCACCCACTCCCCGTCGGTTCCTTACAAGCACCCAGACCTACGTCCCCGATATGTCTGTCTCTTTCCCCTGCTAATGACGGGGCTGATGGCCTTGTCAGGTGTCTGGAGTAAATCCTTCACCTCCGACTCGTTGAGAAAAAAAATCTTCTTCCAGTACTAGGGAGAGAGAGGGACCTGCAGCATGGATGCATTTTTCTCATGGTAGGGCATCCTGAGTGGCGCAGCGGTCTAAGGCACTACATCTCATTGCTAGAGGCGTCACTACATACCCTGGTTCGTTTCCAGGCTGTATCACAACCGGCCGTTATTGGAAATCCCATAGGGTGGCACACAATTGATCCAGTGTTGTTTGGGTTAAGTTTTGGCCGGGGCAGGCCATCATTGTAGATAAGAATTTGTTCTTAATTGTCTTGCTTAATTAAATAAAGGTTAAATAAATACAAATAAATAAAAACATAATTGTTCCACTAGCCGTACCAAAACCACTGCCTGCAGGCGCTAAGAATCCTATTTCATAATAGTCCAGCGGACTAGCTCTGTGAACTATGAATAAACCTTAACAGTGTAACAGCTTGTGTGTTTCGTTCTGTTTGAAGGTATTCCAGACTAACAGCTGTGTGTCTAGTGTCTGTTACTGCAGACATCCCTTCTACTTGGCCCTGAGATCTACTGTTGAGGCTGAGACTTGTTGCTGTAGAGAGGAGAAGATGGGGCTGGGTGTCCCCTGGGGTGAGTTAGGCTGTCTGACATCATCTCATCATCCCTCCAATGAGATGATGGAAAGCTGATTAAAATTCTGAAGCATTCTGTCTCTTACATTTTTGGTCAGATCCTATGAAATATGAAATAATTAAATTATATAAAAATTATATGAAATAGTTTTACAATTAAATTTGACAATGTAAGACTTAAAATAATGATAATCAAACAGATCCAATCAGTACGAACTGTAGTCCATCTGAAATAATGGATGACCTTTTGTTATAGTTTGATAGTCCCCATATGTAGTGTTAGCTCATTATGCAGGGATTATACAACGACTGTGTATAATCCTGAATGCTGATTGGTTAAAAGTGCATTCCATCCGGTGTCTATTCCACAAGTTACCACCGGCTAAATCTATGACGTTAAAATGCCTATTTACTCTGCTCCATTTTACTGTGCAATCCACTGTATCATCAGCCCAGACAGGCAATTTATAAACTTGATTTCTACTATCAAAAGCATGTTGACATTATCTCACATTCCTTTTAGACTAACATTTACTTTTCAACAGTGGATATTTGTATAAACCTTGCTGTCTGTCTCTCCTACATTTGCAACATTGTTTCAATATTCAAATTCGATCTCCAGCTGTCCCATAGTAATGTTGAACGTGTCGGTAGTCAGGATGAGACAGACAAGCAGCTTTTCTCAGCCAGTCGAAATCATGAATAACATAATTTGTATGGCTATATACAAAGACCTATCAATAGAAAACAAGTAGAACACATCAAAGTGCAGATAGTTTGCTGTCTTTCCAGCTTCATTTTGAGGTGATTGTGTTAGTTCTGTTGTTGTATCGATCCTCTGAACAACAGTGTTGTGACGAGAAAGCACATTTTCTGTGCCAGGCGAAATTGTGCATCATTACCTTATTGTTATGGATATATCCTAATAAATGTCACTAAAAAACAGACTAAACAAATGCAAATGCAGCTACTTTGCTGTTATTCTGGCTTCACTTTTTGATGTGACTGTAAATTAGCCGTAGTTGGCTAGCTAAGGAAGTAAGGGATAAGAACGTTGCCAGCCAGTATGGCAATGGAACATTTAGAACGATTGGGTTGTGTCCATAGATACAGAACAAAAACTGAAAGACTGGATAGCGTCTCTGGCAACCGAACCAATAGAACGAACGACCAGCCGGCTTGGGTAGCAACCCTAGATTTGTGTCGGGACTATATTTTATGGAAAGATAAATTAGTATGAATAAATGAATCAAAATAGCGTTTTTAATGAAAATATGTAAATCATTATTTTAATATGTTGGTAACCGGTTGTATAAAAGTGATAATGCCCTCGAAGCCGGTGTTTGGAGGATATATGTGCACGGTTTGCTGTTCCTCAACTTCGTATCGGGCCTAACAACACCCGTGCCAATATACCCTCCAAACACCGGCTTCGAGGGCATTATCACTTAATTAGATCCCCAATTCTGTGTTCAAAACACAACAGGCCTCTGTCAAATGCTATGGCAACCTGATGACATTCATTAGGAGCACATCACACACAAACATCTGTCTGTGAACACCACCTAACTTCCTCAGTGGAAAGATCAGCCAAATGTCACTGCGAGCTGGGAGGAATATGCCTTTATATTAGTATGGCCACTCTTTAGTCTCTCTAGTGTGTGTGTGCTTGTGATCATGCATGTGCATGCTGCGTGTGTGCCGAAGTCCAGTCCAGGGATCCCATATGAATTTGACTTTGAGAGCAGTCTTTGTTGATAAGGGATCATTCATTATTTTCTGCTTTTTGTTTTGTTGCAATCAACCTCCAGTGGTTGCAATTGTTAGATGGTGAACTCAGAATCTGTACAGATTTCCAATGGCTCAACACAAGAACTGAGAAGGATGCTTATCCCTTACCAAATCAAACCGATGCACTGGCGTCATTGGGCGGAAACTGTCTTTTCAGCACAATGGATCTGACGTCGGGATTTTACAATATTTCTCAGAAAGATGAACTATTACTCCCACTTTATCCATAAAAAAAAATGTATCGCCAAGCCACTGTAATGTTTAACAGCGGGACAGAAAAACAAACATAAAGACAAAAACGTCAAGACTCAGAGTGGGCTGTGTCGGAGGCTGACACCTGAAGATTGGACGATTGAGTGTCAACTAGCCTGTGTTGAGTTAAAAGCAGCTGTGATAAACACCATAGTTTTAACCTGTTTGGGCTGCAGGGGCAGTATTGAGTAGCCGGATAAAAGGTGCCCATTTCAAACGGCCTCGTACTCAATTCTTGCTCGTACAATATGCATATTATTACTACTATTGGATAGAAAACACTCTCTAGTTTCTAAAACCGTTTGAATTATATCTGTGAGTAAAACAGAACTCATTTTGCAGCAAACTTCCTGACAGTTAGTGGAAAATCTGAAATCGATGATCTGTTCTACGGCCTGCCTATTAATGTCCTTGATATTTATTATCAATCAATCAATTTTATTTTATATAGCCCTTCGTACATCAGATAATATCTCGAAGTGCTGTACAGAAACCCAGCCTAAAACCCCAAACAGCTAGAATGTAGGTGTAGAAGCACGGTGGCTAGGAAAAACTCCCTAGAAAGGCCAAAACCTAGGAAGAAACCTAGAGAGGAACCAGGCTATGAGGGGTGGCCAGTCCTCTTCTGGCTGTGCCGGGTGGAGATTATAACAGAACTATGCCAAGATGTTCAAAAATGTTCATAAGTGACAAGCATGGTCAAATAATAATCATGAATAATTTTCAGTTGGCTTTTCATAGCTGATCATTAAGAGTTGAAAAACAACAGGTCTGGGACAGGTGGCGGTTCCATAACCGCAGGCAGAACAGCTGAAACTGGAATAGCAGCAAGGCCAGGCGGACTGGGGACAGCAAGGAGTCACCACGGGCGGCAGTCCCGACGCATGGTCCTAGGGCCCAGGTCCTCCGAGAGAAAGAAAGAGAGAAGGAGAAAATTAGAGAGAGCCAAGATTTTCAAAATGTTCATAAATGACAAGCATGGTCAAATAATAATCAGGAATAAATCTCAGTTGGCTTTTCATAGCCGATCATTAAGAGTTGAAAACAGCAGGTCTGGGACAGGTAGGGGTTCCATAACCGCAGGCAGAAGAGTTGAAACTGGAATAGCAGCAAGGCCAGGCGGACTGAGGGCAGCAAGGAGTCACCACGGCCGGTAGTCCCGACTGTTACGTTCCCCAGTTTCTGTGTTCTGTTTTGTATTTTAGTGTGTGTGTTTTAGGAGATGGCTTCCTGAAGTACTCCCCAACCAGCTGATTGGTCGACCCCAGACTAATTGGTGATTGGAGCTGACCCCGCCCCCTCGTCAAGAAGCAGCTGACACTAATCACCATTGCCACCTGAAGATAAAAGCCAGTGTTCTGGCCCAGGAGTTTTGGAGAGAGATGAGATAAGGAGTAGAGGAGAGGAGAGGAGATGAGATTGAGAGAGAGAGAGGAGAGAGGAGAGAGGAGAGAGGAGAGAGGAGAGAGGAGAGAGGAGAGAGGAGAGAGGAGAGTTGGAGTAGAGATTTGAAGTAGGAGATGAGATTTGGAGTAGAGATTTGAAGTAGAGATTTGAGATTTGGAGTAGAGATTTGAAGTAGAGATTTGAGATTTGGAGTAGAGATTTGGAGTAGAGATTTGGAGATTGAGAGAGAAAAATTAGATTGTGATATAGTGTGGGTTGTGTATTAGAAAGTGTGGTATGTACTGTTGTTGTTGGTAGCAGTTTTTCTATGTCCTGTGTTTGTGAGTGTTTGTGAAATCGTTAAAAATTACTCTGTTTCGTTTGTTCCCAGGGGGGAAGGAGAAGGCACTTTGGGAGTGCTTAGGCAAGAGGCCCGAGGGCATACATATACCCGTAGTATATTTACTGTCTAGGCACACTAGGTAAGACCTGGGCGGACCACCCCCTGTATTTTGGTTAGGGCACCAGGCGGTGTTAAGTTAGGTAAGTTAAGTGGGTAGGCAGGTTAGATAGGAGAGGGGGAACTTTGATATTTACTTTCTTTGCTTTGGTTCCGTCCAGCCCCTTTTCCCCATATTACCGTGTAAGAAAATAAATTCTAGTAAACGGTAAATTCTGCTTTTGTGTCATCCTTACTCGCACCTACAGTCCATACCTCTTGCACTTCAGAGAGTTGAGTTGTAGCAGGGAGTTGCGTTCCCTCTTCTCAGAGGCGTGCGTAACACCGACGTATGGTCCTAGGGCTCAGGTCCTCTGAGAGAAAGAAAGAGAGAAGGAGAAAATTAGAGAGAGCCAAGATTTTCAAAATGTTCATAAATGACAAGCATGGTCAAATAATAATCAGGAATAAATCTCAGTTGGCTTTTCATAGCCGATCATTAAGAGTTGAAAACAGCAGGTCTGGGACAGGTAGGGGTTTCGTAACCGCAGGCAGAAACAGTTGAAACTGGAATAGCAGCAAGGCCGGGCGGACTGGGGACAGCAAGGTGTCAGCATGCCCGGTAGTCCTGACGTATGGTCCTAGGGCTCAGGTTCTCAGAGAGAAGGAGAGAACGAGAGAATTGTATTCTCTCGTTCTCTCTCTCGTTCTCTCTCTCTCGTTCTCTCTCTCTCGTTCTCTCTCTCGTTCTCTCTCTCGTTCTTGTATTAGAATACATGCACTTCATACGTCTTCCACTAGATGTCGACAGGCAGTGAGAAAAGAAATGGAGTGTGTAACTTGATCTGGGGTCGAATAATAGCTCTCGGCATGACGTGTCACCAGTTTCCTGTTTTCTGGAGAGCGCGTGAAGGGACCTGGATTTGACCTGGATTCTGATAAGCTGTCGTTATGGACGACTAATATCTCCGGCTTTGATTTTATTTGATACATGTGACAATATCATCGTAAAGTATGTTTTTTCAATATAGTTTTATTAGATTATTGAAATTTATTCGGGACGTTAGGCGTGTTGCGTTGTGTGCCTTTGTTCAGGAAGGAGAGCTTAGCGCCACTTTGCTAGCTTTCCGTGCTAATTGACTGGAGAAGAGGACATTCTAAATCCAAACAACGATTGTTCCCGACAAAGGACCCCTTGTACAACAATCTGATGAAAGATCATCAAAAGTAGGACCCATTATGATGCTATTTCATATATCTGTCGAACGTGTGAAATTTTGGGTACTCTCTCGCTATACCTAAGCTGGAAGTCGTAATGAAGTTATTTTTAGAATTCTAACACGGCGATTGCATTAAGAGCTAGTGTATCTATCATTTCCTATACAACATGTATTTTTTAGTTATGTTTATGAATAGTTATTTGGTCAGAATATGTGAGTGGCAGAAAAATATCCGGACGTTGTGGGAAAAAGATGCTACGTTAGCACAATGTATAACCACTGATTTCAGCTCTAAATATGCACATTTTCGAACAAAACATAAGTGTATGTAAAACCTGATGTTATAGGACTGTCATCAGATGAAGCTTATCAAGGTTAGTCAAAAATTATATATCTTTTGCTGGTTTATTCCCTATCGCTAACGTGCCTATTTCTATCGCTAACGTGCCTTGATGAATGAATGCGGTAGTGTGGTAGAATATTGTAGTAAGCTAATATAATGCTATATTGTGTTTTCGCTGTAAAACACGAAATATTGGCTGGATTCACAAGATGTTTGTCTTTAATTTGCTATACACCATCGATTTTTCAGAAATGTTATATGATGAGTATTTAGGTATTTGACGTTGGTGTCTGTAATTACTCTGGCTGCTTCGGTCCTATTTGTGACGGTAGCTGTGATGGTAGCTGCAATGTAAAACTGATTTATACCTCAAATATGCACATTTTTCGAACAAAACATAGATTTATTGTATAACATGTTATAAGACTGTCATCTGATGAAGTTGTTTCTTGATTAGTTTGGTAGGTTCTTGGTTAGTTAGGTTGGCTTTGTGCATGCTACCTGTGCTGTGAAAAATGTCTGTCCTTTTTTGTATTTGGTGGTGAGCTAACATAAATATACGTGGTGTTTTCGCTGTAAAACATTTAAAAAAATCGGACGTGTTGGCTGGATTCACAAGATGTTTATCTTTCATATGCTGTATTGGACTTGTTAATTAACCTGTCTAGGATCAGCGTGCCGCTAGCGGCACTCCCCCCCCCCCCCCCACTGAAAAACCAGTGCCGCGAAATTCAAAAAAAATATTTTTTTAAAATATTTAACTTTCACACATTAAAGTCCAATACAGCTAATGAAAGACACAGATCTTATGAATCCAGTCAACATTTCCGATTTTTAAAATGTTTTACAGGGAAGACACAATATGTAAAGATGTACATCTATTACCTAAAAACACATTAGCATATTCCACCATCTTTTATTTGTCCACCAACACCAGTAGCCATCACCAATTCGGCTAAACTAAGATATTTATAGCCCCTAACCAACAAAAAAACTCATTAGATGACAGTCTGATAACATATTTATGGTATGGGATAGGTTTTGTTAGAAAAAAGTGCATATTTCAGGTATATGGCATAGTTTACAATTGCACCCACCATCACAAATGGACTAGAATAATTACAATGAGCAACGTGTTTACCTAACTACTAATCATCAAACATTTCGTAAAAATACACAGCATACACGAATCGAAAGACACAGATCCTGTGAATACAGACAATATTTCAGATTTTCTAAGTGTCTTACAGCGAAAACACAATAAATCGTTATATTAGCTTAGCACATAGCAATTAGCAGCCCAGCATTGATTCTAGCCAAAGTGAGCGATAAAAGTCAACATCGCCAAAAGATATTAATTTTTTCACTAACCTTCTCAGAATTCTTCCGATGACACTCCTGTAACATCACATTACAACATGCATATACAGTTTGATCGAAAATGTTTATATTTAGCCACCAAAATCATGGTTAGACAATGTGAAATGTAGACAAGCTGGTAAAGAAAACGTCCTTGCGCCACTTAGACAGTGATCTACTCTTATACATAAATACTCATAAACGTGACTAAAAAATATAGGGTGGACAGGGATTGATAGACAATTTAATTCTTAATACAATTGCGTTATTACATTTTTTAATTTATCCTTACTTTTCAATACAGTTTGCGCCAAGCGAAGCTACGTCAAAAAACATGGCGTCCTAAGCCACTAAAATGTTTCGACAGAAACACGATTTATCATAATAAAAATGTCCTACCTTGAGCTGTTCTTCCATCAGTATCTTGGGCAAAGGATCCTTTCTTGGGAGAAATCGTCTTTTGGTGGAAAGCTGTCCTCTTGCCATGTGGAAATGTCAACTACGTTCGGGATGAACTGAAAAGCGTTCCCAACTTTTCACATCGTTGCAAAAATAAATGTCCCAAAATCGCACTAAACGGATATAAATTGCTATAAAACGCTTTAAATTAACTACTTTGTGATGTTTGTAACTCCTATAACGAGTGAAAAGATGACCGGAGAAATATAACAGGCTAAACTAATGCTTGGAACAGGAGAGGGTCGGTGTCTTCCACGCGCGTTACGCAGCAAGAAAAGACTTGCTAGCTAAAGGTTTTTTTCATTTGTAGTGCCTGTGAACGAGCAATCGAGCCCGTTGGAATCGTCATCACGTAAAGGCATCCAGGGGAAGACGTAAGAAGTGTCCGTATAGTCATAGCAACGACAGTGCCCGTTTAAATGACTTCAGAAAAGTGGCCAACGTTTCTCAAATCTGACTCCATGTCAGGGAAATTGCTGTAGAATGGGCTCTGTTCCACTTAGAGACAAAATTTCAACTCCTATAGAAACTATAGACTGTTTTCTATCCAATAATAATAATAATATGCATATTGTACGATCAAGGATTTTGTGGGAAGCCGTTTAAAAAATTAGCCACATTAGCATAAATAGTCTAAACAGCGCCCCCATCCCCAACAGGTTAATGTGTGAAAGTTAAATATTTCAAAAAAATATATTTTCAATTTCGCCCCTGCACTTGAAGTGGCTGTTGTCATATTGTGCCCGGCTTCGGGCTTGCAGCCAGAAGAAGTTAACTCACCCAGACTTTAGTAAACCCTTCATACTTTCAACTGATGCTTCACTCGACGGCATATGCGCTATTCTGAGCCAGATCCCAGAGGGCGAGAGCAAAAGTAGACCCAGTGTTTAAAACTTCTTGTCAATAGGGGGCGCTGTTTTCACTTTGGAAAAAATCGTGCCCAATTTAAACGGCCTCGTACTCTATTCTAGATCATACAATATGCATATTATTATTACTATTGGATAGAAAACACACTCAAGTTTCTAAAACTGTTTGAATTATATCTGTGAGTAAAACAGAACTCATTTTGCAGCAAACTTCCAGATAGGAAGTGAAAAATCTGAAAACGAGTTTCAGGGCCTGCCTATTCAATTGCCTAATATTTATTGATATGCATGCACTTCATACACCTTCCACTAGATGTCAACAGGCAGTGGAAGGTGTAATGGGGTGTCTAGCTTGATCTGAGGTCGAACAAGAGCTTTTGGAGTGGCAGGTCAGGAATTTCCTTTCTCTACCTAGGCGCGCGAAGCACCCCCATATTTTCTTCTGATAAGCGTTCGGTATACACGGCTAATATCTCCGGCTCTTATTTTATTTGATACATGTGATAATAACGTCGTAAAGTATGTTTTTTCAACCGAGTTTTATCAGATTATTCAACGTTTATTGGGACTTTTGGAGTTTTCCATTCTTTGCGTCGTGAGAAACTGGGAACGTCATCAAGATTTGCTAGCATTGTGGCACGAATTCGACAGGAGAAAAGGACATTCTAAAACCAAACAACGATTTATTCTGGAAATAGCACCCATTATACAAGATTCTGATGGAAGCTCAGCAAAAGTAAGAACAATTTATGATGTTATTTTGTATTTCTGAGTAAAATGTTATTTCTATTCTCCGCCGTTTTGGCGGGCGCTGTCTCACAATAACGCAAGCTGTTTATTATGGTAAAGTTATTTTTTTAAATCTAACACGGCGGTTGCATTAACCTCTCTGGGATAGATGGGACGCTTGCGTCCCAACAGCCATGTCAAAATGTAGAGCGCCAAATTCAAAAAAATTATATAAAATTAAACTTGATTAAATCACACATATAAGATATCAAATTAAAGCTACACTCGTTGTGAATCCAGCCAACATGTCAGATTTCAAAAAGGCTTTACGGCGAAAGCATAAGATGCTATTATCTGATGATAGCCCAATGTAAACAAGAGAGTGTAGCCTATTTCAACCATGCTAGCGCTACTCAAAACGCTAATATAAAATATAAAACATGCATTACCTTTGACGAGATTCTTTTGTTGGCACTCCAATATGTCCCATAAACATCACAAATGGTCCTTTTGTTCGATTAATTCCATCCATATATATCCAAATTGTCCATTTATTTGGCGCCGTTGTACCAGGAAAAACAGCGTTCAATTTGAACAAAATCACGACACAATATCTAAAGAAAATTACCTCTAAACTTTGCCAAAACATTTCAAAGTACTTTTGTAATACAGCTTAAGGTATTTGTAAACGTTAATAATCGATCAAATTGAAGACAGGTCAATCTGTTTTCAATACAGGATATCAACAAACTCACGGAACATTTCATGTCTTGCCCAAATCTCAAACATAAACAAACGACGTCCCTCCACTTCCGGGTCAATATCTTTTTCACCTGACTAAGAAAAAACCTTAACCATTTTCCATACAATGGCGACATCCAGTGGAAGCAGTAGAAACTGCGCATTTACTGATTAGAATTCTGGTTTGCCCAAAACAATCCATTGAACATAGAGGAACTTAACAATAAAAAAGTTAGTCCTCAGGGTTTTGACTGCTATATAAGTTCTGTTATACTTACAGATATGATTCAAACAGTTTTAGAAACTTCAGAGTGTTTTCTATCCAAATCTACTAATTATATGCATATCTTATATTCTGGGGATGAGTAGCACGAAGTTGAAATTGCGCACGCTATTTTTCCCTAAGTGAAAACTCTGCACCCTATCATCAAGAAGTTAAGAACCAGTGTATCTTTCATTTGCCATACAACAAGTATTTTTATGTAAAGTTTATGATGAGTTCTTTGGTCAGATTAGGTGAGTGTCCAAAATAGCTCCGGACATTCTGGTGAATTGATGCTACATATTCACAATGTATAACCACGGTTTGCAGCTCTAAATATGCACATTTTCGAACAAAACACAAGTGTATTGTATAACCTGATGTTATAAGACTGTCATCTGATGAAGTTGGTCAAGGTTAGTGATTCATTTTATATCTTTTACTGGTTTTTGCGAATGCTATCTATGCGGTGAATAAATGCGGTTGTGTGTTTGGCTATTGTGGTAAGCTAATATAATGCTATATTGTGTTTTCGCTGTAAAACACTTAAAAAATCGGAAATATTGGCTGGATTCACAATATGTTTATCTTTTATTTGCTGTACACCATGTATTTTTCATAAATGTTTTATGATGAGTATTTAGGTATTTGACGTTGCTCTCTGTAATTAGTCTGGCTGCTTTGGTGATATTTTTGATGGTAGCTGCAATGTAAAACTATTATTTATACCTCAAATATGCACATTTTTGAACAAAACATAAATGTATTGTATAACATGATGTTATAAGACTGTCATCTAATGAAGTTGTTCAAGGTTAGTGATTCCTTTTATCTCTATTTCTGGGTTTTGTGAAAGCTACCTATGCTGTGGAAACATGGTGAAAACATGCCGCTGTGTGTTTGGCTATTGTGGTTAGCTAATATAAATACATATTGTGTTTTCGCTGTAAAACATTTTAAAAATTGGAAATGATGGCTGGATTCACAAGATGTTTATCTTTCATTTGCTGTATTGGACTTGTGATTTCATGAAAATTATATTATATGATATCCCTGTCCCGTTAAGCTAGGCTATGCTAGTCAGCTTTTTTGATGAGGATGCTCCCGGATCCAGGATGGGTATCACTGAAAGGTTAACTTCTTATGGCTTCGGGGCAGTATTGAGTAGCTTGGATGAATAAGGTGCCCATAGTAAACTGCCTGCTCCTCAGTCCCAGTTGCTAATATGCATATTATTAGTATATCTGGATAGGAAACATTCTGAAGTTTCTAAAACTGTTTGAATGATGTCTGTGAGTATAACAGAACTCATATGGCAGGCAAAAACCTGAGAAAAAATCCAACCAGGAAGTGGAAAATCTGAGGTTGGTCGATCAGCCCCTATTGAAGATACAGTGGGATATTGGTCATGTTGCACTTCCTAAGGCTTCCACTATATGTCAACCGTCTTTAGAAACTTGTTTGAGGCTTCTACTGTAAAGGGGGGGCTGAATGAGAGGGGATTGAGTCAGAGGTCTGGCAGAGTGCCAGGAGCAGGTCATGCGCTTTTACATGAGGTAGCTCCCGTTCCATTGGCTTTTTCTGAAGACAAAGGATTTCTCCGGTTGGAACATTATTGAAGATTTATGTTAAAAACATCCTAAAGATTGATTCCATACATCGTTTGACATGTTTCTACGGACGGTAACGGAACTTTTGACATTTCGTCTGCAACTAGTGAACGCGCTTTGTGTGTTTTGATTTGTTTACCAAACACGCTAACAAAAGTAGCTATTTGGACATAAATGATGGACATTATCGATCAAATCATACATTTATTGTGGAACTGCGATTCCTGGGAGTGCATTCTGATGAAGATCATCAAAGGTAAGTGAATATTTATAATGCTATTTCTAACTTTGTTGACTCCACAATATAGCGGATATCTTTTTGGCTTGATGGGTCTCTGAGCATCGTACTCAGATTATTGCATAGTTTGCCTTTTCCGTAAAGCTTTTTTGAAATCTGACAGCGGTTGCATTAAGGGGAAGTTTATCTATATTTCCATGTATAACACTTGTATTTTCATCAACATTTATAATGAGTATTTCTGTAAATTGATGTGGCTCTCTGCAAAATCACCGGATGTTTTTAGAACTACTGAACATAACGCACCAATGTATACTGAGATTTCTTTTATATAAATATGAACTTTACCAAACAAAACATACATGTATTGTGTAACATGAAGTCCTATGCGTGTCATCTGATGAAGATTATCAAAGGTTAGTGATTAATTTTATCTGTATTTCTGCTTTTTGTGACTCCTGTCTTTGGCTGGAAAATGGCTGTGTTTTTCTGTGATTTGGCGGTGACCTAAAATCGTTTGTGGTGATTTCGCTGTAAAGCCTTTTTGAAATCGGCTACTGTGGTGGGATTAACACCAAGATTACCTTTAAAATGGTATAAGATACTTGTATGTTTGAGGAATGTTAATTATGAGATTTCTGTTCAATGTAAGCGCCCTGCACTTTCACTGGCTATTGTCATATCAATCCCGTTAACGGGATCAGTTTCAATAGTATTGACCGTACCTTTTAGCTTGTTTGTTTGTTTCTCCATTGTCACAGCTTTTTTGTCACTCATCTCAAGACTTGCCTTCCCGTTCTGGGTCTGGCTCCGGTTATCGGTCCGCCAGTTGAGTATGAAGGTCCTAGAACATGTACACATTTTTGGACTCATCAAGGTAACACACACGCACACCGGCACACCCGCAGGCACATGCACACACAGATACACACATCTTACAATGGAATGTCATCGTTGATAGTGAGGGTGAAAGGCTGTCCAAGACTGAGTGAAGTGTGTTGTCATTAGTAACTCCTTTCAGGGAAAAATTTGTGTTCAATAATAGAGACATTGACCTGCTTAAGTGTATGTTTGTGTGTCTGTTTGTTTGTGTGTGTGAGCGTGTGTAATAGGAAGGAAAATGACTGTTTAATAACAGATCATGTGTCTTTACATTACAACTTCAATGCATATCTCTCGCACGCACCCTCGCACGCACGCACGCACGCACGCACACGGCAAGTAGTAGACTAGCGAGTAAGAGCGTTGGCCCAGTAATCCAAAGGTCGCTGGTCCGAATCCTAGGTAAAAAATCTGTCGATGTGCAAGGCTCTTAATTGCTCCAGGGTCAATGTCAATAATGGCTGATCCCTGGCTCTAACCCTGCTCTTTGAGTGTGTCTCAGGGTGAGTGGGATATGTAAAAAAAAAGTAGCCACCCTTTTCCTTGATAACAGCTTTGCACACTCTCGGCATTGTTTAAACCAGCTTCACGAGGTAGTGACCTGGAATGCATTTCAATTAACCGTTGTGCCTCGTTAAAAGTACATTTTTGGAAATTCTTTCCTTCTCAATGCGTTTGAGCCAATCAGTTGTGTTGAGACAAGATAGGGTTGATATACAGAAAATAGCCCTATCTGTTTGATTAAGTCCAAATTATAGCAAAGATAGATCAAATAAGCAAAGAGAAATGACAATCCATCATTACTTGAAGACATGAAGGTCAGTCAATCCGAAAAATTTCAAGAACTTTGAAAGTTTCTTCAAGTGCAGTTGCAAAAACCATCAAACGCTATGATGAAACTGGCTCTCATGAGGACCGCCACAGGAAAATAAGACCCAGAGTTACTTCTGCTGCAGAGGATAAGTTCATTAGAGTTACTAGCCTCAGAAATTGCAGCCTAAATAAACGCTTCACAGGGTTCAAGTAACAGACACATCTCAACATCAACTGTTCAGAGGAAACTTTTCAAAAATATTGCGTGCCCGATTGGATCCAGATTCGGTCCGCTGGCCGTATCATTGACACTCCTGTCTGTGCACACTCTATAAAGGCATATGATATGGTTACAACACCCATCTTTCCATTCAATTTAATACACAGAGGTTTGTACATGGCATAACAGTCTGTTATCAGGGTTGGGTTCAATTCCACAAATTCAATTCCAATTCAATTCCCTTATAAATTCCACAAATTCAATTGCAATTTAATTCCCTTATAAATTTTACAAATTAAATTCCAATTCAATGCCCTTATAAATTCCACAAATTCAAATCCAATTCAATTCCCTTATAAATTCAATTTGAAATTCCTTACCAGTACTTCAATTCAGAGTCAATTCAACTAAACACAAATTCTGACTCTAAATTAATTAAAAACTACAATTCCTAACTCATTATTCTGCCAAAACAATTTACATTCAATTCCCTCTCTACACTTTTTTCAACTCAAGCCAAACTCAAGCCAAATACCTCAACTCATTTCACAATCCCAAAACAATCTTAAAAGATAAACATGACTTTGGAATGAGATGTTCCAACGAGCAGTGTCCACATACATTTGGTCATGTAGTGTATGAGCAGGTTAATAGTTCAGACCTGGTTTAAATATAAACATTACTGGTTACTGCTTTAATTCATATGTTTCTATTTATGCTGCCCTCCTCTCCTTCTGTTTTGCAGTTTGTGTATGTTAGTGTTGTGAGTGAGTGAGAGTGAGAGTGAGAGTGAGAGTGAGAGTGAGAGAGGGAGAGAGAGAGAGAGAGAAAGTCAGTCTCCCATACAGTAGCTGTCTTTAGCTACCCTTAGCAACCTCTGTAAATTAATTGCTTTCTGATATTCACTCCAGTCTAGAAAATGCTGCTGAACACTTTTCATCACTGCAACACTGGGGTACCTGGGAAATACATTCTCCCCACTCCAGGAAACATATTACAGAAGGGTTACACACGGACGCTCATGAAGGCGCATGCATGCACCCACACACTCACAGAAGCACAGAAGCACACACACACACCTTCCTTCATTCCTTCCTTGTTCCTCAATCATAGGTTGATGATGACCATTACACAATTCATTGGGATGAGTCTGGGGTACGTTGAGTGCGCAGATGGCTGATGAGACCAGTCTGAGCCCTGAACACTCTTTGGCACACTGGACATGATATGTTGGTAGCAGTCTCCTGAGGGACGGCTCTGTTCATACTGGTATGTATGAACAATGGTGCACAATGGGATTGCCTTACATTTGTCCAGCTTTATCCACTGACTAGGGAAATGCTGACTAGGGAAACGTTCCAGCTGTTCTTAGTGCCTGTCTGCACGTTCAAACTAAAACAACAACAGCCTGTCTGCACGTTCAGACTAAAACAACAACAGCGTGTCTGCACGTTCAGACTAAAACAACAACAGCCTGTCTGCACGTTCAGACTAAAACAACAACAGCCTGTCTGCACGTTCAGACTAAAACAACAACAGCCTGTCTGCACGTTCAGACTAAAACAACAACAGCCTGTCTGCACGTTCAGACTAAAACAACAACAGCCTGTCTGCACGTTCAGACTAAAACAACAACAGCCTGTCTGCACGTTCAGACTAAAACAACAACAGCCTGTCTGCACGTTCAGACTAAAACAACAACAGCGTGTCTGCACGTTCAGACTAAAACAACAACAGCGTGTCTGCACGTTCAGACTAAAACAACAACAGCCTGTCTGCACGTTCAGACTAAAACAACAACAGCGTGTCTGCACGTTCAGACTAAAACAACAACAGCCTGTCTGCACGTTCAGACTAAAACAACAACAGCCTGTCTGCACGTTCAGACTAAAACAACAACAGCCTGTCTGCACGTTCAAACTAAAACAACAACAGCCTGTCTGCACGTTCAGACTAAAACAACAACAGCCTGTCTGCACGTTCAGACTAAAACAATGTAAGTAATAATGGCGTGAAAAATGCCTCTTAGATATAAATTCGGAGGGCAGATATTATTAAATATTAAAGCATTAGACCCCTCACTAAACCACAAAATGTCATATACTGTATACTATACTGTACTGTACAGTACTGTATTTCTTTATGCTTCGTTAATAAAATAATGATAGAAATACTCTTTCAAAATGCAGATGTTTATTTCCTTATGGATCCATAACGAATTACTATGGTAATATATATCACTGAATGACAGAAAAATTGGAACAAAGTAGGCTAATGAAGGTAAGCAAATTGTTGCTTACTAGAAAATACTCTTTCAAACACACACGGTCACGTTGTATAGTGCCATCATAGCGATTAGCAGGGCTATTAGCAGGACAATAGACTTGCCTAGAAGGAGGGTAGAGAATTCTATCATCAAATGTATTTCTTAGTTAGGTTGGCTGTATCACAACCGGCCGTGATTGGTTGCAATTTCAGTTTAATCCACCAGAAAAGACAAAACAAATAATACAACAAATATTGTGGTTAAACTCAAATATCCTAATCGATAAAAATGTTTTATCAATTGGAACTTTTAACATGTGAAAGGGGGAAAAAAGTATTACCATCATTGTTATGTATCACATCCGACCGTGATTGGGAGTCCCATATGGCGGCGCACAATTGGCCCGGCGTTTCTCTCCCTTTAAAAGAAGAAATAAATGTTTTGGCCTTTAAAAATATTAATTTGGCCTTTATACAGATTACAATCACTCACTTTCATTTTTTTGAAAACAAAATAATCTCCAAAATATCGTTATATACTGTATAATCTAGTTGACGTCACAGTCATACAGCCCCGGCACCTACATAAAGCTGAGTGACTCACTCATTCACGGATTTGGATCAAAATAAATAAGTACCAACATTCTTTCTGATAGTCTTTTTTATTTTTTATTTCATTGTATTTTTATTTTTAACCCCATTTCTCCCCAATCATGGTATCCAATTGTTAGTAATTACTATCTTATCTCATCGCTACAACTCCCGTACGGGCTCGGGAGAGACGAATGTCGAAAGCCATGTGTCCTCCGAAACACAACCCAACCAAGCCGCACTGCTTCTTAACACAGCCCTTAGACCACTGCCCCACCCGGGAGGCCCTTTCTGATAGTCTTTAATAAAGAAATGTTTTGGTTATCCTAACCTGGACACCATGTACAGTATTATAATATCCCATTATGGGCTATTAGCAGGACAATATACCTTTACCGACACCTCTGTTATTTGATACTTTGTGCAATACTTTGATACTTTTTTGATCAGCATTAAAGACTTTGTGGATGGGGCCTCCCGAGTGGCGCAGCGGTCTAAGACACTGTATCGCAGTGCAAACTGCGTTGCTACAGATGTTGATTCGGTACCCATGCCAGCCGCCCCAGCTTTTGGTTTCTCTCGTCCTAAAAACAGAAATCAATCATTTTAAATAACAAACTGTCTTTATTTACACAGTGAGAATGTCTCACCCCATGTTCAAGAATGTCCTTTTTCTCACTCATTCTAGGTTAAATGAAAACAAAATCATCTCCAAAATATTGTACATTTTTTAACAAAGCTATTATTATTATTCATTAACTTCTTGACGCTAGGGGTCAGATTATTATTATAATTTTTTCTAAATAACGTTCCCAAGGTAAACTGACTATTTCTCAGGTCCAGATCGTAGAATATGCATATAATTTACAGATTAAGATAGAAAACACTCCAAAGTTTCCAAAACTGTCAAAAATATTGTTTGTGAGTATAACAAAACTGATTCTGCAGGCAAAAACCTGAGAAAATGTAACCCGGAAGTGATATTTAAAAAACAAAATCTGTGTTTCCTGGCCAGTCTTTCTTCCATTTAAAGGGGTATCAACCAGATTCCTTTTCCAATGGCTTCCCCGGGCTGTGACCAGGCTTTAGACATAGTTTCAGGCTTTTATTTTGAAAAATGAACAAGATTTTTCAAAAGTAGTCAGGTGTCCTCTGAATAGTTCCTGCGCGCGAGAGGGGAGCTCTCCATTTTCTTTTTCTCTCTTATTGAATAGGTTACGGTCCGGTTGAAATATTATCGATTATGTTTGTTAAAAACAACCTGAGGATTGATTATAAAAAACATTTGACATGTTTCTACGACCATTACGGATACTTTTTTGGAATTTTCATCGAACGGAACGAGGCTGTAGTTCTCTGAACATAACGCGCAACCCAAAGGGCGTTTTCTTGTTATAAAAGTAATATTTATCGAACAAAAATAACATTTGTTGTGTAACTGGGAGTCTCGTGAGTGCAAACATCCGAATATTATCAAAGGTAAGCGATTAATGTTATTGCTTTTCTGACTTTCGTGACCAAGCTAACCAAGCTAATATAAGGCTAACTGTTCTAGCATTGATTGATACACTCACAAAAGCTTAGATTGCTTTCGTTGCAAAGCATATTTTCAAGATCTGACACGATAGGTGGATTAAAACCTTTTGTCAGTAGGGGGGCGCCATTTCGACTTTGTAAAAATTAGTTCCCAAATTAAACTGCCTCTTACTCAATTCTTGCTCGTACAATATGCATATTATTATTACTATTGGATATAAAACACTCTCTAGTTTCTAAAACCGTTTGAATTATTTCTCTGAGTGAAGCAGAACTCATTCTGCAGCACACTTTCTGTCAGGAAGTGAGATTTCTGAAATCAAGGTCCCTGTTCTAGGGTCAGTTTATAAGTCCCCATGTAAACTATGAATGGAGTGGATTGCACCATCTGGGGCACTATAAAAGCTCATGGAACGGAAGTACCGTTCTTTTCAACGGAGCGCCTGGTGAAAGAGGGACATCACAATGGCATCCTGAAAAGCTTTCGTTTTAGCAGTTCTATATCTCCGGCTCTGATTTAATTAGATTTTTGTCTTAAAAACTTCATAAGGTAGTTAATTTAAACCGACTTGTAGCAGTTTATATCAGTTTATTGCGATTTTCTGGAATTTCTTTGTCTTGCGCTATAGCGAGTTGGACACCTCTCCGGTGGATGGCTAGCGTTAGCTGCTATTTCTACAGGAGAAGAGGACATCTTTCAACCAAAAGACGATTGTTCTGGAGAAAGGACACCTTGTCCAAGATTCTGATGGAAGCTCAGCAAATAGTAAGCAGTCTTTATGCTGTTAATTCGTATTTATGTTGACAAATGTCAAAGAATAATTCCGCCATGAATTTCGGTGCGGTCTCGCTTTAGCGCACGCTGTATGCGTAGTAACGTTAATTTTAAAAATCTAACACAGCGGTTACATTAAGAACTAATGCATCTTTCATTTGCTGTCCAACCTGTATTTTTTTGTCAAGTTTATGATTACTTATCGATTAGAATAGGTGCTTCTCCAAGATGGCGTCGGACAGATTGCTTGAAGTTTGGCCACTAATCACATTGTATAACCACGATTTGTGCCGCTAAATATGCAAATTTTCGAACAAACCCTATATGCATTGTGTAATATGATGTTACAGGACTGTCATCTGATGAAGAATATCAAGGTTAGTCAAAAATTATATATCTTTTGCCTGTTTGTTACGATCGCTAACCTTTGCCTCTGGTAAATGGTTTGTGTTTCTGGCTATTGTGGTAAGCTAATATAATGCTTTATTGTGTTTTCGCTGTAAAACACTTAGAAAATCTGAAACATTGGCTGGATTCACAAGATGTTTGTCTTTCATTTGCTGTACGCTGTGTATTTTTAATTAAGAAATGTTTTATGATGAGTAGTTAGGTAATACACAATGGTCTCTGTAGTTATTCTAGTTGCTTTGGTGAGAGTTGTGATGGTGGCTGCAATGGTAAACTATGATTTATACCTGAAATATGCACATTTTTCTAACAGAACATATTTATTGTATAGCATATGTTATCAGACTGTCATCTGATGAAAGTGTTTCTTGGTTAGTGGCTATTTATATCTTTATTTGGTCGAATTTGTGATAGCTACCTATGCAGGAAAAAAATGGTGGAGTAAAAAAAGTGGTGTCGTTTGCTAACGTGGTTAGCTAATAGATTTACATATTGTGTCTTCCCTGTAAGACATTTTAAAAATCAGAAATGATGGCTGGATTCACAAGATGTGTATCTTTCATCTGGTGTCGTGGACTTGTGATTTAATGATATTTAGATGCTAGTATTTACTTGTGATGCTATGCTAGGCAATGCTAGTCAGCTTTTTTACTGATGGGGGTGCTCCCGGACCCGGGATTGGGAGGAAGTAGAAGTTAACGACAAGCTAAGCTGTGTTTTGGTATATTTCACTTGTGATTGCATGATTATAAATATTTTAGTAATATATTTATATCTGATACGTTTGGGAATTTTCTTCTGCCTTTCAGCACCGGAACGAGGCTGTAGTTTTCTGAAAATAACGCGCTGAAAACCCAAAATGGCGTTTTTTTGTTATAAAAGTAATATTTATCGAACAAAAATAACATTTATTGTGTAACTGGGAGTCTCGTGAGTGCAAACAGCCGAAGATTATCAAAGGTAAGTGATACATTTTATTGCTTTTCGTGACCATGCTAATTTGGGGCTAGCTGTTGTAGCATTGATTGATACACTCACAAAAGCTTAGATTTCTTTCTCTGTAAAGCATATTTTCAAAATCTGACACGATAGGTGGATTAACCTGTTGGGGATGGGGGCGCTGTTTAGACTATTTATGCTAATGTGGCTAATTTTTTAAACGGCTTCCCACAAAATCCTTGATCGTACAATATGCATATTATTATTATTATTGGATAGAAAACAGTCTATAGTTTCTATAGGAGTTGAAATTTTGTCTCTAAGTGGAACAGAGCCCATTCTACAGCAATTTCCCTGACATGGAGTCAGATTTGAGAAACGTTGGCCACTTTTCTGAAGTCATTTAAACGGGCACTGTCGTTGCTATGACTATACGGACACTTCTTACGTCTTCCCCTGGATGCCTTTACGTGATGACGATTCCAACGGGCTCGATTGCTCGTTCACAGGCCCTACAAATGAAAAAAACCTTTAGCTAGCAAGTCTTTTCTTGCTGCGTAACGCGCGTGGAAGACACCGACCCTCTCCTGTTCCAAGCCTTAGTTTAGCCTGTTATATTTCTCCGGTCATCTTTTCACTCGTTATAGGAGTTACAAACATCACAAAGTAGTTAATTTAAAGCGTTTTATAGCAATTTATATCCGTTTAGTGCGATTTTGGGACATTTATTTTTGCAACGATGTGAAAAGTTGGGTACGCTTTTCAGTTCATCCCGAACGTAGTTGACATTTCCACATGGCAAGAGGACAGCTTTCCACCAAAAGACGATTTCTCCCAAGAAAGGATCCTTTGCCCAAGATACTGATGGAAGAACAGCTCAAGGTAGGACATTTTTATTATGATAAATCGTGTTTCTGTCGAAACATTTTAGTGGCTTAGGACGCCATGTTTTTTGACGTAGCTTCGCTTGGCGCAAACTGTATTGAAAAGTAAGGATAAATTAAAAAATGTAATAACGCAATTGTATTAAGAATTAAATTGTCTATCAATCCCTGTCCACCCTATATTTTTTAGTCACGTTTATGAGTATTTATGTATAAGAGTAGATCACTGTCTAAATGGCGCAAGGACGTTTTCTTTACCAGCTTGTCTACATTTCACATTGTCTAACCATGATTTTGGTGGCTAAATATAAACATTTTCGATCAAACTGTATATGCATGTTGTAATGTGATGTTACAGGAGTGTCATCGGAAGAATTCTGAGAAGGTTAGTGAAAAAATTAATATCTTTTGGCGATGTTGACTTTTATCGCTCACTTTGGCTAGAATCAATGCTGGGCTGCTAATTGCTATGTGCTAAGCTAATATAACGATTTATTGTGTTTTCGCTGTAAGACACTTAGAAAATCTGAAATATTGTCTGTATTCACAGGATCTGTGTCTTTCGATTCGTGTATGCTGTGTATTTTTACGAAATGTTTGATGATTAGTAGTTAGGTAAACACGTTGCTCATTGTAATTATTCTAGTCCATTTGTGATGGTGGGTGCAATTGTAAACTATGCCATATACCTGAAATATGCACTTTTTTCTAACAAAACCTATCCCATACCATAAATATGTTATCAGACTGTCATCTAATGAGTTTTTTTGTTGGTTAGGGGCTATAAATATCTTAGTTTAGCCGAATTGGTGATGGCTACTGGTGTTGGTGGACAAATAAAAGATGGTGGATTATGCTAATGTGTTTTTAGGTAATAGATGTACATCTTTACATATTGTGTCTTCCCTGTAAAACATTTTAAAAATCGGAAATGTTGACTGGATTCATAAGATCTGTGTCTTTCATTAGCTGTATTGGACTTTAATGTGTGAAAGTTAAATATTTTAAAAAAATATTTTTTTTGAATTTCGCGGCACTGGTTTTTCAGTGGGGGGGGGGGGGGGGTGCCGCTAGCGCCACGCTGATCCTAGACAGGTTAACAACACGCTAATCTGTGTTTTGGTATATTTCACTTGTAATTGCATGATTATAAATATTTTTAGTAATATTTTTGAATTTGGCGCCCTGCAACTCAGCGGTTGTTTAGGGAAATGATCCCGCTAAAGGGATCTGTGGGCAGAGAGGTTAATTTAGAATTTTACAAAAGCCCTTCAGATATTCTCACAGATCAGATTTATCGTAATGAAAAATGCCCCTTAGATATTAATTTAGAATCTACAAATCCTCTAGATGTAATTCTTGGAGGAGAGTCACGTCATTGATTTTTTTGTTGTTGTTGATACTTTAGGCCTACCGTAGGCGAAATGAGTCTCACTAGTGTTGAGTAATGTGCTGTTAAATGTGGTGTAATTCTTATTTATTTAAAAAGGATATTGAAGTTAGAAGCAATAGGATTTGAAGCAATAACTATTTCAGCATTGTTTGGCACTGCTCTGAGACAAGCATGGGGACTGGTCTTGATAAATCAATCAGATTTTTATTTTCACTGAATCTCCGTTTGGGTATTGGTTACACTACAATTACGTAGGGTGTGGAAATGTTAAGCTCTTAGTACTGTAGCCTACTCCCGACCATCACGTTTTACAGCACCATATTTTCCTAATGGAGTGGAGCAGCGGTCTAAGACACTGCTGCTCAGTGTAAATTGCATTGCTACAGATGCTGGTTCGATAACTGTGCCGGCCGCAACCGGGAGACACAAGGTGCCTTTTGGTTTCTCTCCCTCTAAAATCAGAAATAAACAATTCTAAATAACAAACTGTCTTTATTTACAAATTAGTGAGAATGTCTTACCCCATGTTCAGAACGGGCTTTTTCTCGCTCACTCTAGGTTAACCCTTTCACACGTACCATCACACGGGTGTGATCGTTCTACAGTGGTCCTTGAAGCGTACGATCACACCCGTGTGATTAGAACACTCATTTAGAACGCTCGTTTAGAACGGCCAGTTTCGAATGACGCAACAATCAGCGTTTGAGTTGGCCACACTTTTTTCAGAAACTATTTACACAAACACAGTCCTTACAAAGTTATGTCCAGAATGTGAGCAGTTTATTTTTGGATTCAATGTTCAGATATTCACAGAAGAATATATAGCATAACACAATCATCCTAGCCGGAAAAATGTAGGCTACATTTGTCCTAGCGCTAACTGAGGAAAGATTGACCCAACACATGCAGTCATAATTTCTAACTCTCGGCTGACAAACTACAATATTAGCTATGAATTAGCTAATTAGCAATGAATTAGCTAATAGCAATTACTATGTATAATTAATCACATCACGGGTGAGCTCACCATTGATCGAAATAATTAGGTAAAGCACTTTTTAGAAATCGAAAGTAATCCGACGATTAGTTTCAGCGCGCACCCATGCATTTTTTCCTCACAGAAACCGAAGACAATAAGAGAAGACGAGATGAGTTTGGTCTGTTTATAGTATGCATGTTGAAGGGGTGTGTCATCTACCGTCGTTCACATCCCACCATTCATTTCCGGAAGTCCTCAAAAAATGAGTGAACTCTTACTCACCTCCTTTTGTTATAACATCTTTGGTCAAACAGACGATTACGTGAAACCCAGAATGCATTGAATGTCAACAAACATGGCTACACAGCTGGAATTAGCTTAGCTCATCATAATCAGTACAACCTTCAAAAAAGTATTTTACACACATAATATGTTCCCATTACAATCTGTGCAAGAATCGGAATGCATGATTTGTCACCTAGATTTGAAAACATGTGAATAAAACCGTAAATACACAAATAATGCCACACAAAACATTTTCTGATAGTGATTTATTGATACAAGTGGCGCGTGCCGGCAGTCAACCACGTACCCTCTCACTGTACCCATTCAGTGTTGTTGTTTATGTATGTAGCTAGTGAGCTAAGCTGAAGCATTAGCAATGTCTTTCAAAAGGAGACAACAAACAAATGTGGAAATTGTGGAGATTTCTTTTAAATTCTGACAATGAGTCAGAGTATAAAAGTCAGGAATCAGATTCTGACAGTGAGTGAGGAGCTTCCCCCCAACCTTGTAGCCATTGAGAACCCTGAATCTGAATTTCCCTTGTCCACTGACGAAGTCCCAGGTCCCTTTGAAGATGCTGGTGGTGATGGAGGCATACCAACAGTGGATGAAGTACAGGAGTTCTGTGGTAGCTGGAAGGCCACCAGTCATTTCACCCCTCCTGGCCCTACTGTTTGCTTTGGTGAGTCCCAGTCTGGAGTGCAATGCCCCTTGCCATTTCCAACTGAGGCAGAGTGCTTCAAGTTGTTTCTGACAGAGGAGCTGGTGGGAGACATAGTAGAGACCAATCGCTATGCCTTGGAGCTACAGGATAAGAGAGAGCCAGGAGTGGGGGACAACCACAATTAGTGAAATGTATACATTCCTGGTGACAGTAAAGACTGCTTTCTAGTTCTGCTGCTATGACTGCATTTCATCAACGCTACTACCATCCTAAATGACCTGTTATACAAAATAAGAAATTTTAACAGCTGGCAGTAAAGTGGCATGACAAACGAGACGTCCATGTCCTCTCCACTGTCCATACAGCAACCATGTTGGCCACAGGGAAGGTGGACCACCTGACGGGAGAGAGAAACAAACCAGACAGAGAAACATCAAACCAGACTGCGTGCTTGACTATTACCTCAAAATGGGGGCAGTGGATAAGGCTGACATGATAAACAGCTTTGTGGAATGCACTCAGAAAACGACCAAGTGGTATAAGATATTTTTCCAGGGTAGCGTCAACATGCCAATACTTCTGACGCATTTAGCATTGTTTTACAGAACTAATAGAATAATGTAACTAGCTACATAAGCACGATTGAATATAACACCATAAAAGGTGAGTAACATGAGTAACGTTACCTAGCGTGTCCGCGGTTATAAGGAATATACACAAATATATTATGCTCCATTCACACAGTGAGCTACAGTAGAAACGGTTTAACACGACACAATAACGTAATTAGGCACTTACTTTGATAGAAACGCAGTCTTGATTTGAAGATGGGTCTCTGTAGTGACGCTTCTAGCACTGAGACGCTGTGCCACTTGGGAGTCATAAGGCCAGGGTAGCTTCGAAATACAACACATGCTAATACTTCCCTGACGCAATTAGCATTGTTTTCCAGAGCTAATAGGAGAATGTAGCTAGATACCTAAGCATTGAGTATAACACCATAAATGTTATGAAATGAGTAATGTTACATCGCGTGTCCGCGGTTATAAGGAATATACACAAAAACATGATGTTACAGTAGAATCGACATAACACGACATGCAGAAACTATTATAACGTATTAAGGCACTTTGATAGAAACGCACACATTTCCAAAGGTATTATTGGTAACGAAAACAACTTTGATTTCGATGCAGACGACAGGTGGAAAATATGAACACGTGTATGCAGGACGGCAGATGAGTAAATGTCCTGCACAAACAATTGAGAAGTGTTTGGGGAATTTTGTCCGGGTCAGAAATGTCCAAAAAATTAATTGGTCCGCAAAAGAAAAAATTACTACTTTTATGTGAATGAATGAGGCGGAACACACCTCATTTCAAACTGTTATTAGAAAATAAAAAACTTGTTAGAAAATAATTTAAAATTGACAAATAAAACAGGCTGCGTGTTTTGGTTTGAGGGCAGCGCAGATTAAATGTACTGTTACATAACAATCACATTCTTGAATGGAGAGAACGTTCTAACATCACGTGCATAAAAAAACTCACGCTGGGGCGACCGTTAGAAATATTTTGAACTCACGCATGAAAGGGTTAAATGAAAATGAAATCATCTCCAAAATATATTATTATTATTAATTAATTTATAAGTAATTTTAAAAAACTTAGATATTATCACAGATCAGATTTGCCCTAAGGAATATTGCCCTTAGAGATTCATTTAGAATCCTCCTATCGTCTTATGCTCTTAGTACTGTAACCTACTCCTGACCATCACATTGTACAACGCCATATTTTTTGTTCCATCCTAACGGAAACACTGACCGTTTCGTTTTTTCTTGGAATACAAACACCATAATATGAATCAAATTAATTAAGCCACATTTCTTAAAATCAATCCCATATACTATGTTCTTACAAAAAAGGTTTTAAATTCTCCAGTAATGCCAATATTGAAGATTATCAAATGCTTCTCACAGATGCCCTCTGGTGGTCAAACTAACTAGCATTAATGGTAAAAAAGGCTGACAATTAAATAATGTGCCATAGAATTCTGCAGTAGCCCGCAAGGTGTGCTGCATTATGACACAACTTTTAAAGGAGGAAACACTGTATGTATCTTGTCCAGTAGCCAGACATACATCATATAACAACAATGTAAGCTCCAAAGAAAACGCCATCCCTCGCCGTAACTGCAGCAACAGAGATATGACATGGCTGCCCCCCCCCCCCACCCTCGCTTTCTCGCTCTCTTTCTCAGTGGGCAGTATTGGATGGTGTGAACTGCCATGTGCTTCTCTGCCTAGTCCAAGACTGTGGGCCTTCACCCGGCAGGCCATTGCTTGATTTACATCAGATGAAAAGCTCAGGTCTGCTCTACTGTAGTCAGTATTCTCTGTGCTTCTCATCTCTGTTATTAAAATGAATATTATAGAAAAAAACCTGCATATAAAATTGTACGTCTGTCCTATTTGCATTATGCACACCCACATAGACACAGACAGACACATTAGTGTATGTAAATCACAGTACTGTAATGTAGTTAAATATTGTACGTCTGTCCTGTGTCTGGGAGTGTAGAGCTGTACCCACTGGGCACACACTGGTTGAATCAACGTAGTGTCCATGTCATTTCAATGAAATTACGTTCAACCAACGTGGAATAGACATTGAATTGACGTATGTGCCCAGGGGGTAGGCTGTTAATTAGCAAGTTAAAAGCTGTTTCCCTCTGAGTATAGTTATAACTCTGATGCTCTCCTAATACTGTATCTGTCACCAGAACTCACTGCAGCAGTCTGAGCCTCTACCGCATGCATGCATAAATTACTACACGCACCTCATTACAGCTCTATAATCCTAACCACTCTGTGCGTGTGCGTGCATGTGTGTCTCCCTGTGTGTCCAACCAGCAAGCTTTCACAGTCTCGCAGCAGAATCCGACGTTTGTCCATAAACATCATATTTTTTAAGTTTAGGCATTCATTTTGAATGGTTAAGGTAAGGTTTAAGGTTCTGGATAAGGCCATTTAAAAAAAATAAACCAGTGCCACACTCGCCCCTAGAAGCCGGAGCTTGCGGCTTATGCCCATCCACTATCCTCATCCATACCCTTGCAAACCCCAAGCCTACTTGATGGTAATAGTGTTAACCGTTGCCCCTAGTGGTCGGTTTTGAAGTCATCTCCTGACATCCTGCTTACCTGGACGGACGTTGAACTTTACAGTGCATTTTGAGCGACCAGCCCGTATCATATCCCCTATCCCCTGCCTAGCAACAGGCTATGCTTCGTCTTGACGACAGACTGAGATTGACATTGGCTATATAACACAATTATTAATAAGCCTTCTTTCCTTACACACAATCACACAAGCACGCACACAGGCACACACACACACACGCGCACACACACACACACACACACACACACACACACACACACACACACACACACACACACACACACACACACACACACACACACACACACACACACACACACACACACACACACACACACACACACACACACACACACACACAGTACCACTATCCTGGGGCTGTGCATCCGTGCATGTGTGTTGTTATTCAAAGAGGTAGTAGGCCCCATCCAGGCAGAGTAATCAGATACCCATTGATTGGGTTGAGAGCAACTCTCAGAATGAGGGATTGGAGTTATTGCTATTGATTTTAATAACATGCTGTTATAGTTCATTCAATGCAGAGCCATTCAATATCTGGGTATATTAGGAGCAGTCAATAGCAGAGAAATTAATGGGAAAATTTCATGGGGAGATATTCTCCTGTCCGATGAAAAGCTCCTGCATGCAGGTGTAGGAAATGATCAAATTTGGAGGTTGCTTGAGTTAGTAGAGTGTGATATAGATCACATTCTGATACACATTGATATATACAAGTATTAAGCTTTCAGGAAACAAGGCATATGTCGCACGTCACTACTTCACAGGAGAGCCATTTGAACGTAAACTATTAAAAACAAAAAACTAAATGTGTCTTTTGGCAGAAATGCCTTCTGGAAATTGTGAACTTTCATATGCCTTAATAACAAACTTGTATGCCATCTGTATATACAAATACAATTGTTAAATTATGAGGCTAGTTGGTTTAGCCACAGGAAAAGGTGTCACGTTCCTGACCTATTTATGTTAGTTGTTATGTGTGTTAGTTGGTCAGGACGTGAGGTTGGGTGGGCATTCTATGTTTTCTGTTTCTATGTTGGTTTTGGTTTGCCTGGTATGGCTCTTGATTAGAGGCAGGTGGTTTGCGTTTTCCTCTAATCAAGAGTCATATTTAGGTAGGGCATTCTCACTGTTTGTTTGTGGGTGATTGTCTCCTGTGTCTGTATGTATGTTCGTACCACATAGGACTGTAGCGTTTGTTTGTTTCGTTTCGATGTCGTCTGTTTTCCTGTACGTAAGTTTATGTTTAGTTATGTAAGTTTATGTTCAGGTTGCGTCAACGTCGTTTTGTTATTTTGTAAGCTTGTTAAAGTGTTTTGTTTCGTTTCGTGTTGCCATCATATTTTATAATAAAGATGGCTTATTTCCCTAAGCCTGCGTTTTGGTCTGAGGATCCTTCTCTCCTCGCCTCATCTGAGGATGAGGAAAGCGACAGCTATTACAAAAGGGGTATCAACCAGATTCCTGTTCCAATGGCTTCCTCAGGCTGTGACCAGGCTTTAGACATAGTTTCAGGCTTTTATTTTGAAAAATTAGCGAGATTTTTCAAAAGTAGTCAGGTGTCCTCTGAATTGTTCCTGCGCGCTAGAGGGGAGCTCTCCATTTTCTTTTTCTCTCTTATTGAATAGGCTACGGTCCGGTTGAAATATTATCGATTATATTTGTTAAAAACAACCTGAGGATTGATTATAAAAAACATTTGACATGTTTCTACGACCATTACGGATACTTTTTGGAATGTTCGTCGAACGGAACGAGGCTTTGGTTTTCTGAACATAACGCGCAACCCAAATGGCGTTTTTTTGTTATAAAAGTAATATTTATCGAACAAAAAGAACATTTGTTGTGTATCTGGGAGTCTCGTGAGTGCAAACATCCAAAGATTATCAAAGGTAAGCGATTCATTTTATTTATTTTCTGACTTTCGTGACCAAGCTAACCAAGCTAATATAAGGCTAACTGTTCTAACATTGATTGATACACTCACAAAAACTTAGATTGCTTTCGCTGCAAAGCATATTTTCAAAATCTGACACGATAGGTGGATTAACAACAAGCTAAGCTGTGTTTTGGTATATTTCACTTGTGATTGCATGATTATAAATATTTTTTGTAATATTTTTGAATCTGATACGTCTGGGAATTTTCTTCTGCCTTTCAGCACCGGAACGAGGCTGTAGTTTTCTGAACATAACGCGCAACCCAAATGGCGTTTTTTTGTTATAAAAGTAATATTTATCGAACAAAAATAACATTTATTGTGTAACTGGGAGTCTCGTGAGTGCAAACATCCGAAGATTATCAAAGGTAAACGATACATTTTATTGCTTTTCTGACTTTCGTGACCATGCTAATTTGGGGCTAGCTGTGGGAGTGGGAGATTTTAATACGGTCTTAAATACCTCTATGGACCGGAAAGGAAATCACACTACAAACTATCACCCTCAGGCACTTAAGAAAATCAGGAATGTCATGGATATATTGGAATTAGTGGATATATGGAGACTTAAATACCCTGACCTAGTGAGATATACATGGCGGAGGCTTAATCAAGCTAGTCGCCTTGACTACTTTCTTATATCATTCTCTCTGGCACCAAAAGTTAAAAAGTGTTTGATAGGGGACAGAATGCGGTCGGACCATCACATAATTGGCATATATATTACTCTTCCAGAATTTCCACGTGGGCGAGGATATTGGAAATTTAATCAAAGCCTACTAGATGATAAATTGTTTAGAACTAGGACAGAAGAATTTATAACTGACTTTTTTAGACATAACATAGGTACAGCAGATCCCCATATTGTATGGGACACTTTTAAGTGTGCCTTTAGAGGCCATGCAATTCAGTACTCATCTATAAAACAAAAGCAATTTCGATCAAAAGAGTCCATATTAACAAAGGAAATTGAAGGACTAACAGTACAGTTAGATAACAATAAAAACGGTACCATAGAGGCACAGAATAAGTTAGAGGAAAAACAAAAAGAAATGGAGGAACTTATTCAAGAAAGATCCAGTGTAATATATTACAAAAATAAAGCGAACTGGATGGAATATGGGGAAAAATGCACCAAATTCTTTTTCAATCTTCAATATAGAAATGCTACCAAAAAAAACGTATTAAAACTTGTTACAAATGATGGAGTCACGCATGATTCACCAAATTATATTTTGAAAGAGGAAGTAAAGTACTTTAAGAATATATTTTCGTTTCAGACTCCTCCATCTCCACTAACTGAAACTAATTGTATGGATTTTTTCCCTAATAATAATGTAAAATTAACATCTGTACAGAAAGACTCATGTGAAGGCCTAATTACAGAGGAGGAACTACTTGATGCAATTGGGGCCTTTAAGGATGGGAAAACTCCAGGACTGGATGGCATACCAGTGGAAGTATACAAACATTTTTTTTGATATACTCAAAGGACCATTATTAGCTTGTTTTAATCACTCCTATATAAATGAGAGATTATCAGACACGCAACAAAAAGGTGTGATATCATTATTACTGAAACAGGACCCAAGTGGTATATATAAAGATCCAGTCCATTTAAAAAATTGGAGACCTCTTACACTTCAGTGTTGTGATGCAAAAATCCTAGCAAAATGCTTGGCGCATAGAATAAAAAAAGTTTTGTCAGATATTATTCATCCTAATCAGACAGGTTTTTTACATGGACGATACATTGGAGATAATATAAGGCAAGTACTGGAAACAATAGAACACTATGAAATATCGGGGACACCAGGCCTGGTTTTCATAGCTGATTTTGAAAAGGCTTTTGATAAAGTACGACTGGAGTTTATATATAAATGCCTAGAATATTTCAATTTTGGGGAATCTCTTATAAAATGGGTAAAAATTATGTATAGGAACCCTAGGTGTAAAATAGTAAATAATGGCTACATCTCAGAAAGTTTTAAACTATCTAGAGGAGTAAAACAAGGTTGTCCACTATCGGCATATCTATTTATTATTGCCATCGAAATGTTAGCTGTTAAAATTAGATCAAACATTAATATTAAGGGATTAGAAATCCAGGGCCTAAAAACTAAGGTGTCAATGTACGCTGATGATTCATGTTTTCTTTTAACCTGTTGAGGATGGGGGCGCTGTTGTCACTATTTATGCTAATCGTGTAATTTTTGAAACGGCTTCCCACAAAATTCTTGATCGTACAATATGCATATTATTATTATTATTGGATAGAAAACAGTCTATAGTTTCTATAGGAGTTGAAATTTTGTCTCTAAGTGGAACAGAACCCATTCTACAGCAATTTCCCTGACATGGAGTCAGATTTCAGAAATGTTGGCCCCTGATCTGGAGTCAGTTAAAAGGCCGCAGTTATTGCTATGAGTATACGGACACTGCTTACGTCTTCCCCTGGATGCCTTTACGTGATGACGATTTGAATGGGGTCGATTGCGCGTTCACAGGCACTACAAATTAAAAAACCCTGTAGCTAGGAACTCTTTTCTTGCTGCGTAATGCGCCTGGAGGACATCGACCCGCACTTGTTCCAAGCATTAGTGGAGGGAGTAATATTACTCTGGTCATGTTTCTACTCGTTATGGGAGTTAAAAACATCATAGGTAGTTAATTTAAAGCGTTTTATAGCAATTTATATCCGTTTAGTGCGATTTTGGGACATTTATTTCTGAAACGCTGTGAATTGCTGGGCACGCTTCCAGTTCATCCCGAACGCAGTTGGCATTTCCACATGGCAAGAGGACAGCTTTCCACCAAAAGACGATTAGACCCAAGAAAGGATCCTTTGCCCAAGATACTGATGGAAGAACAGCTCAAAGTAGGACATTTTTATTATGATAAATCGTGTTTCTGTCGAAAAATGTTAGTGGCTTAGGACGCCATGTTTTTTGACGTAGCTTCGCTTGGCGCAAACTGTATTGAAAAGTAAGGATAATTTAAAAAATGTAATTCCGCGATTGTATTAAGAATTAAATTGTCTATCAATCCCTGTCCACCCTATATTTTTTAGTCACGTTTATGAGTATTTATGTATAAGAGTAGATCACTGTCTAATATGGCGCACGGACATTTTCTCACCAGCTGGGCTACATTTCACATTGTCTAACCATGATTTTGGTGGCTAAATATAAACATTTTCGATCAAACTCTATATGGATTGTGTAATATGATGTTACAGGAGTGTCATCTGAAGAATTCTGAGAAGGTTAGTGAAAAAATTAATATATTTTGGCGATGTTGACGTTATCGCTCACTTTGGCTAGAATCAATGCTGGGCTGCTATGTGCTATGTGCTATGCTAATATAATGATTTATTGTGTTTTCGCTGTAAGACACTTAGAAAATCTGAAATATTGTCTGTATTCACAGGATCTGTGTCTTTCGATTAGTGTATGCTGTGTATTTTTACGAAATGTTTGATGATTAGTAAGTAGGTAAACACGTTGCTCTATGTAGTTATTCTAGTCCATTTGTGACGGTGGGTGCAATTGTAACCTATGACATCTACCTGAAATATGCACTTTTTTCTAATAAAACCTATCCCATACCATAAATATGGTATCAGACTGTCATCTGATGAGTTTTTTTCTTGGTTAGGGGCTATAAATATCTTAGTTTAGCCGAATTGGTGATAGCTACTGGTGTTGGTGGACAAATAAAAGATGGTGGATTATGCTAATGTATTTTTAGGTAATAGATGTACATCTTTACATATTGTGTCTTCCCTGTAAAACATTTTAAAAATCGGACATGTTGGCTGGATTCACAATATCTGTGTCTTTCATTAGCTGTATTGGACTTTAATGTGTGAAAGTTAAATATTTAAAAAAAAATTTTTTTTTGAATTTCGCGGCACTGGTTTTTCAGTGGGGGTGGGGGGGGAGTGCCGCTAGCGGCACCCTCATCCTAGACAGGTTAAAACCACAACTAGAATCTCTCCACGGCCTCTTAGAGGATCTAGATACATTTGCTATCCTCTCTGGATTAAAACCAAATTATGATAAATGTACCATATTACGTATTGGATCACTAAAAAATACACATTTTACATTGCCATGTAGTTTACCAATTAAATGGTCTGACGGTGATGTGGACATACTCGGTATACAAATCCCAAAAGAAAGAAATGATCTCACTCCAATAAATTTTTATAGAAAGTTAGCAAAAATAGATAAGATCTTGCTACCATGGAAAGGAAAATACCTGTCTATTTGTGGGAAAATCACCCTGATTAACTCTTTAATCATATCACAGTTTACCTATTTGCTTATGGTTTTGCCTACACCTAGTGACCTGCTTTTTAAATTATATGAACAAAAAATATTCAATTTTATTTGGAACGGCAAGCCAGATAAAATTAAAAGGGCCTATTTATATAACAAATATGAATTCGGAGGGCAGAAATTATTAAATATTAAAGCATTAGACCTCTCACTAAAGGCATCAGTCATACAAAATTTATACTTAAATCCAAACTGGTTCTCTAGTAGATTGGTACGAATGTCTCATCCTATGTTCAAGAAGGGCCTTTTTCCCTTTATTCAGATTACACCTGCTCACTTTCGGTTGCTTGAAAAGGAAATAATTTCCAAAATATCTTTATTTTTTAAACAAGCCTTAGAAAGTTGGTTGCAATTCCAGTTTAATCCACCTGAAAGGACGGAACAAATAGTACAACAAATCTTGTGGTTAAATTCAAATATAGTAATTGATAAAAAAACTGTATTTATCGAAGAAATGTTTAAAAAAGGTATAATTTTTGTGAATGATATCATAAATAGGACTGGTGGAGTAATGTCACACATGCAGCTAACACAGACATATGGAAATGTCTGCTCTACCCAAAATTACAACCAATTAATTGCAGCATTACCACAAAAATGGAAGAGGCAGGTGGAAGGGATAAAAGTAAGGAACTTGTATGTCGGCCTTATATTAAAGAACATAAATGGTTAAAGAAAAGTGTGATAAATAAAAACATATACCAATTTCATTTAAGGACCAAAAAACCTACAGCTGTGCCATATAAATTGCAAAATAGTTTGGAAGAGATTTTCGATGTACCCATTCCATGGCACATGGTTAATGAATTGATACGCAAAACAACGCCGGATTCAAAACTTCGAATTTTTCAATTTAAATTATTGTACAAAATTCTTGCAACTAATAGAATGTTATATATATAGGGGATACAATCTTCTCAGCTCTGTAGATTCTGCTGTGAGGAGGCAGAGTCATTAGACCATTTATTTTGGTATTGTCCGCATGTAGCTCGTTTTTGGTCAGGAATGGTTGAAGAATTGCAACATTTGCGTAGAACTAACGCTACAGATAGCAATACTGGGGGATTTGAAAAGCCATAGTCAATCAATCAATAATATAATAATTATTTTAGCAAAAATGTTTATTTTTAATTTACAATCCGTGGAAGCTATGAGAATAGGAAGATTCAAATCTTTTGTGAAGCATCACAGCACAGTTGAAAAATATATGTCAAATAAAAATCCGAAATGGATGATGTTGGAAGATAGATGGGAAAGGTTGAGTGGAGCTGAAGGGTGGGACTAATAACAAGATAAACAATGTAGGGCATACGGGATCTGTGAAATGTGTATAGGTGCGGAGCTATTGTGAAATAGCACAGTTACAAGTGGAAATCAAAATGGATGGACAACAGAAATAGAGGAAGGACTAAGAACAAACAAGAGAGAACTATTATAAAGTAGACTGTGTCTGTAAAATGTGTATAAGATGTATAAATTGAAGGTAAAAACAGAAATGTTTATCAGTTTACTCCAATTGGGGGATCGATGGTAGGGTTTGCAGGGAATAATAATAAAGGTATACTCTTTAAAAAAAGTATGTCTATGTAGGTATGTGTATGTATATATGTGTATATGTATGCATACGTGAATGGATATATATATTTACCCCAAAAAATATGGGGGATTGGAAATGATGCAGACAATTACATTGGAAGCAACATTCTTTCCGCAATATTAAGCTGATCCACCCCCCCCAAATAAAAAAAAAATAAAAAAATTGTGGCTAGCTGTTCTAGCATTGATTGATACACTCACAAAAGCTTGGATTTCTTTCTCTGTAAAGCATATTTTCAAGATCTGACATGATAGGTGGATTAACAACAAGCTAAGCTGTGTTTTGGTATATTTCACTTGTGATTGCATGATAATAAATATTTTTTGTAATATTTTGCGCCCTGCAATTCAGCGGTTGTTTAGGAAAATGATCCCGTAAAAGGGATCTGTGCGCAGAGAAGTTAACAAAAGACTCCACTATATAAGTAACCATTTCAATAGAATGTTAATGATGTCACTACAACAACTGTTGTTAGACGTTGCTGGTAAATTCACTCTTGCTATCTACTCCGATTTCAGAGCACTCTCGTCTGAGTGTGCCAGAGCACAGAATAACGGCTGAATTTACAAATGCTCAACACCCATTAAATATGGCCGGTGTTTGTAAACGTTAGCAAAAAAGCGTCAATTGTGCCAGCAGCACAGTTACAGTCAACAACGCTCTGGATTACATAAAAACAGCCTAACCAGCTCTGCTAGGACGAGTAAAATCATCAGAGTGAGCTGTTCTCTCATTTGTGTCTGGAAGTAGCTAGCAAGCTAGCCAACGTTAGCCAGTTAGCTTGAGTGCTTGACTGCTGTTGTTAGGATAGAATGCTCGGATCAACCCTTAAAGAGATGGGTGGGGCTAAAGCTTAAGAGGGTTTGAATGATGCTGAATAGGTGTACATTAAGAAGTGCTCTCCAGTAGGTGTACCAAAATATTCAAAGGCCATTTTCTCAAAAGTGAGGTTACAAGTTTATCAACTTTCAAAGCAGAATTACTTTCCCAGTGTTCCTCAACTGTAGTGTTTGATATACCATTTTCTAGCTCTGAGTCTCTACTTTTTTCCAATGTAAAAAACACAATTTCAAACTTTGCTACATAAGACCGAATCGAGCTGACCCTTCACATATTTGTATGAATTGTTTTGTCCTTCATTGCAATTAGGTGTATATATTTTACTCTTTGCCTAAATTAGTCTTTTAACATTGGGATAGACGTTCCGCTAGCCGAACACCTCGACAACATCCTTTGAAATTGCAGAGCGCCAAATTCAAATTAAATTACTATAAATATTTAACTTTTATAAAATCACAAGTGCAATGCATCAAAATAAAGCTTAACTTGTTTTTAATCCAGCCGCCATGTCAGATTTCAAAAAGGCTTTACGGCAAAATCAAACCATGCGATTATCTGAGGACAACACCCTGTATACCAACACATGAAAAACATATTTCAACCAGGCAGGTACGACACGAAAGTCAGAAAGAGCGATATAAAAAATGCCTTACCTTTGATGATTTTCTTCTGTTGGCACCCCAAAAGGTCCCAATTCGCTTTCCTCTACGTACTTGGAAACACTACAGCCAAAATGGGAGCCACCTATAAAAACTACAATTTCTGTGTAATTTTCCAAAAACCAGCCTGAAACTCTTTCTAAAGACTGTTGACATCTAGTGGAAGCCCTAGGAACTGCAATTTGGGAGGACTTGGGCTTATAACACTAGCCATTTTTTTATTTATTTTTTATTTCACCTTTATTTAACCAGGTAGGCTAGTTGAGAACAAGTTCTCATTTGCAACTGCGACCTGGCCAAGATAAAGCATAGCAGTGTTAACAGACAACAACACAGAGTTACACATGGAGTAAACAATAGACAAGTCAATAACATGGTAGAAAAAAGAGAATCTATATACAATGTGTGCAAAAAGCATGAGGTAGGCAATAAATCGAATAATTACAATTTAGCAGATTAACACTGGAGTGATAAATCATCAGATGATCATGTGCAAGAAGAGATACTGGTGTGCAAAAGAGCAGAAAAGTAAATAAATAAAAGCAGTATGGGGGTGAGGTAGGTAAATTGGGTGGGTAGTTTACAGATGGACTATGTACAGCTGCAGCGATCGGTTAGCTGCTCGGATAGCAGATTTTTAAAGTTGTTGAGGGAGATAAAAGTCTCCAACTTCAGAGATTTTTGCAATTCGTTCCAGTCGCAGGCAGCAGAGAACTGGAAGGAAAGGCGTCCAAATGAGGCTTTGGCTTTAGGGATGATCAGTGAGATACACCTGCTGGAGCGCGTGCTACGGGTGGGTGTAGCCATCGTGACCAGTGAACTGAGATAATGCGGCACTTTGCCTAGCATAGCCTTGTAGATGACCTGGAGCCAGTGGGTCTGACGACGAACATGTAGCGAGGGCCAGCCGACTAGGGCATACAGGTCGCAGTGGTGGGTCGTATAAGGTGCTTTAGTAACAAAACGGATGGCACTGTGATAAACTGCATCCAGTTTGCTGAGTAGAGTATTGGAAGCTATTTTGTAGATGACATCGCCGAAGTCGAGGATCGGTAGGATAGTCAGTTTTACTAGGGTAAGTTTGGCGGCGTGAGTGAAGGAGGCTTTGTTCCGGAATAGAAAGCCGACTCTAGATTTGATTTTGGATTGGAGATGTTTGATATGAGTCTGGAAGGAGAGTTTGCAGTCTAGCCAGACACCTAGGTACTTATAGATGTCCACATATTCTAGCTCGGAACCGTCCAGGGTGGTGATGCTAGTCGGGCGTGCGGGTGCAGGCAGCGAACGGTTGAAAAGCATGCATTTGGTTTTACTAGCGTTTAAGAGCAGTTGGAGGCCACGGAAGGAGTGTTGTATGGCATTGAAGCTCGTTTGGAGGTTAGAGAGCACAGTGTCCAGGGAAGGGCCGGAAGTATACAGAATGGTGTTGTCTGCGTAGAGGTGGATCAGGGAATCGCCCCCAGCAAGAGCAACATCATTGATGTATACAGAGAAAAGAGTCGGCCCGAGTATTGAACCCTGTGGTACCCCCATAGAGACTGCCAGAGGACCGGACAACATGCCCTCCGATTTGACACACTGAACTCTGTCTGCAAAGTAGTTGGTGAACCAGGCAAGGCAGTCATTAGAAAAACCGAGGCTATTGAGTCTGCCGATAAGAATATGGTGATTGACAGAGTCGAAAGCCTTGGCCAGGTCGATGAAGACGGCTGCACAGTAATGTCTTTTATCGATGGCGGTTATGATATGGTTTAGTACCTTGAGCGTGGCTGAGGTGCACCCGTGACCGGCTCGGAAACCGGATTGCACAGCGGAGAAGGTACGGTGGGATTCGAGATGGTCAGTGATCTGTTTGTTGACTTGGCTTTCGAAGACCTTAGCTAGGCAGGGCAGGATGGATATAGGTCTGTAACAGTTTGGGTCCAGGGTGACTCCCCCTTTGAAGAGGGGGATGACAGCGGCAGCTTTCCAATCCTTGGGGATCTCAGATGATACGAAGGAGAGGTTGAACAGGCTGGTAATAGGGGGTGCGACAATGGCAGCGGACAGTTTCAGAAATAGGGGGCCCAGATTGTCAAGCCCAGCTGATTTGTATGGGTCCAGGTTTTCCAGCTCTTTCAGAACATCTGCTATCTGGATATGGGTAAAGGAGAAGCTGGGGAGGCTTGGGCGAGTAGCAGCGGGGGGGGCGGGGCTGATGGCCAAGGTTGGAGTCGCCAGGTGGAAGGCATGGCCAGCCATTGAGAAATGTTTGTTGAAGTTTTCGATTATCACGGACTTATCAGTGGTGACCGTGTTATCTAGCCTCAGTGCAGTGGGCAGCTGGGAGGAGGTGCTCTTGTTTTCCATGGACTTTACAGTATCCCAGAACTTTTTGGAGTTAGAGCTACAGGATGCAAATTTCTGCTTGAAAAAGCTGGCCTTTGCTTTCCTGACTGACTGCGTGTATTGGTTCCTGACTTCCCTGAACAGTTGTATATCACGGGGGCTCTTCGATGCTATTGCAGTTCGCCACAGGATGTTTTTGTGCTGGTCGAGGGCAGTCAGGTCTGGAGTGAACCAAGGGCTATATCTGTTCTTGGTTCTGCATTTTTTGAACGGAGCATGCTTGTCTAATATGGTGAGGAAGTAACTTTTAAAGAATGACCAGGCATCCTCAACTGACGGGATGAGGTCAATATCCTTCCAGGGTACCCGGGCCAGGTCGATTAGAAAGGCCTGCTCGCAGAAGTGTTTCAGGGAGCGTTTGACAGTGATGAGGGGTGGTCGTTTGACCGTGGTCCCGTGGCGGATACAGGCAATGAGGCAGTGATCGCTGAGATCTTGATTGAAGACAGCAGAGGTGTATTTGGAGGGCAAGTTGGTCAGGATAATGTCTATTAGGGTGCCCATGTTTACGGATTTAGGGTTGTACCTGGTGGGTTCCTTGATGATTTGTGTGAGATTGAGGGCATCAAGCTTAGATTGTAGGACTGCCGGGGTGTTAAGCATATCCCAGTTTAGGTCACCTAACAGAACAAACTCTGAAGCTAGATGGGGAGCGATCAATTCACAGATGGTGTCCAGGGCACAGCTGGGAGATGAGGGGGGTCGGTAGCAGGCGGCAACAGTGAGAGACTTATTTCTGGAGAGATTAATTTTTAAAATTAGAAGTTCGACTGTTTGGGCATAGACTTGGAAAGTATGACAGAACTTTGCAGGCTATCTCTGCAGTAGATTGCAACTCCTCCCCCTTTGGCAGTTCTATCTTGACGGAAAGTGTTATAGTTGGGTATGGAAATCTCAGAGTTTTTGGTGGCCTTCCTAAGCCAGGATTCAGACACGGCAAGGACATCAGGGTTGGCAGAGTGTGCTAAAGCGGTGAGTAAGGCAAACTTGGGGAGGAGGCTTCTGATGTTGACATGCATGAGGCCAAGGCTTTTTCGATCACAGAAGTCAACAAATGAGGGTGACTGGGGACATGCAGGGCCTGGGTTTACCTCCACATCACCCGAGGAACAGAGGAGTAGTAGGATGAGGGTGCGGCTAAAGGCTATCAAAACTGGTCGCCTAGAGCGTTGGGGACAAGGAATAAAAGGAGCAGATTTATGGGCGTGGTAGAATAGATTCTGGGCATAATGTGCAGACCAGGGTATGGTGGGGCACGGGTACAGCGGAGGCAAGCCCAGGCACTGGGTGATGATAAGAGAGGTTGTATCTCTGGACATGCTGGTCTCAATGGGTGAGGTCACCGCATGTGTGGGGGGTGGGACAAAGGAGGTATCAGAGGTACGGAGAGTGGAACTACGGGGTCCATTGCAAACCAAAATAATGATAACTAGCCTGAACAACAGTATGTAAGGCATATTGATATTAGAGAGAGACATACAATAAGGCATAAAGTGATTGCAGGTCATGATTGGGAGAGCTAGCTAAAACAGCAGGTGAAATAACAGCAGCTAGTCAGCTAACACAGAAACAGAAGAGAAAAATGGCGACGACTGGGCAGAGAGGGTCGGATTAACTACACACAGATCCTGAGTTAAGGCACAGATCCGACAGATAAAACACAAATAAACAGAATGGAGTACCGTGAATTAATGGACAGTCAAGCAGGCATCAGCTATGTAGCCAAGTGATCATAGTGTCCAGGGGGCAGCCGTAGATGGAGTAGTGAGGCCTCCACTAAGCTAGCACGCGTTTAAAGTTAGTAGCCCGGGGGGGTGGTCTGCTCAGACGGAGGGGGTCTGCTCAGACGGAGGCCGGTTGAGGGCACCGGTTGAGGGCACGTCTGCAAACCAGACGTGGTCGTGTCGACAGAGAATCCAAGCCGGATAGCGATGGCGAAAGAGAGGTTGTGAATTGTAGAATTGTGTTTGCTAACTGGTGCTAGCTTCCTGGCTGCGCTAGCTGCAAGATAAGCTAGCAGTTAGCAGACCGGGGCAGGCAAGTTAGCCTTTGGGGGACGTCGCGATGGGGGGGAAGTCTGTTTTTGCCTCTTCGTGCGGTGACGTCGATAGACCAGTCGTGGAATTAGTAGGGTTCCAGGTAGCTCTAGGTAGCTAACAGGCCTAGTAGGTTAGCAGAATGGGCCTTCAGCGGGCGTCAAGCCTGAGGGGCCTGTTGGAGTCCCCGGGCAGATTATGTCGGTATTCCAGTCGTAGAGGATAGGCGGGGTTCCGTGCTCCGTATCGGCAGTAAATGGGTCCGGGTCTTGTAGCCCAGGAGTGGGCTTCAGTGGTAGCACAGGAGCCCTAGCCAATTAGCTTCAGGCTAATTGGTGCCTGCTCCGGTGCCTGCTCCGGGATGGAAACGCTAGCCAGGAGTGGTCACCCGGGATTGTGGTTAGCTAGTTGCGAAGATCCAGATGAAAATGTTCAGAGTTTGCGGTAGGAATCCGGGGATATGGAGAGAAATAGGTCCGTTATGCTCTGGTTTTAGTCACGTTGTTCGAACTAGCGAGAGCTTTCCGAGCTAAAGGTTAGCTGATGACCGCTAGCAATGGTTTGCTAACTGATAGCTGGTAGGCAGTTAGCTGGCTATCTTCAGTAGATGGATTCCAGATCAGAAGTAAATAGAAATACTTTAGAAAAAAAGCAGATCCACGCCACATTGGGTGAGGCGGGTTGCAGGAGAGTATTTAGAAGTTGAGGTTTAAGAAAGTATTTTTAAAAGATATGCGAAGAAAAAGATGTAAAAAGATATATACAAGGGACACGGGACACGACAGGACAAAGACGTCTACACTGCTACGCCGTCATTGAAAACAGTGGTAAGCTGAAAACGTTTTTTGGGGGGATGATTTGTCCTCGGGGTTTCGCCTGCCATATCAGTTTCGTTAGAGAGTTTCCTATCCAAATCTACCAATAATATGCATATCCTAGCTTCTGGGCCTGAGAAACGGGTAGTTTACTTTGGGCACCCTTTTCATCTGGACGCGAAAATACTGCCCCCATCCCAATGAAGTTTTAAAGATGAATTAATCAGACCAATAGTTTTATCTGTGTTAGGGAAGATGTAACACATCAGATGTAGGCCAGCCAAATTAGTCCATCCACTAGTCAATCACAGATGTCCATATAGATCCAGTCCCCAATGGCTATAGGCCTATTGATCACTAACTAATTATTTATCAGCTGGACTTTCAGGGAGATCACTCTAGTTTAAATTCAAAGTTAGACGTCCATCCAGGTCCCAAGAATGTCTAGAATTGCCTTCAAAACCGGGCCACTAGGGGCGTAATCAACAAGGTATCACAGTTTGACCTCGAAATGTGACGTTTGTCCATGTTTTTCAAAAGTCTATTGGTGAAGTCAAGGTAAACGTTGGTTTTGATGTTTAAGTGTTACCTATCTCCGCAAAAGAGAAAGAAAAAAACACTTGCACATCGAGATGGGTGTTTCACGTCTCGTTAAGGGTCATCACTAGTTGCCACAGTCACAAAGTCAGAAGGCTTGTCTACTCGACCAATTCAGATGAGAGAGTGTGATGACACGTATGCTAACTCAGAAGGCCCGCCTACTCGACTAATGACGATAAAGAATATTCCGGTTTGCATTTTCAAAATGGCATATCTCGAGGAGTTTAGGTTTGAGGACTTTCAAGATAACTGGGAAATCGGAAAAAACAAAACAAGGTCAAATCATGACGTCAATGATCTTTAGGTCCGAAAGTCGGAGTTCATGGAAAATGCCAGAGTTTCCACCAATCAAAAAAAAAAATCCCAGTTGGAGCTAGTTTTTTCCCAAATTTCCAGTTCTCTTGAACGTCGGAAGTCAGAGATTTCCCAGTTCCCATTTGTTTTGAACGCGCCACAAATAACTAAATACATTCGGGAACAAGAATTGACAGCGCACAAAAATTCATAACATTAAGAAAGGACAACTAGTAGCCAACTTCTGCTACTCTCATCTACAATGTGCTACTTAAGCTAGCATAAGGGATTCCATTCCAAGCACAGAGAAGTTATTCTATTTGACAGAGTAACATTGTTAGTTTCCCTACAAGCCTTTCATTCTAATAGTAATATATCATATTCTTAACCTTCAACAGATGCACAGCCAATGGCAGGAAAAAAAATCTCTGGGAAAGGAAAAGTCTCCCATTCAATGGCGTTCAGTTTCAAGTTGTGTAAAAAAAAATAGGACAAAGTAAAACAATTACTTTTGTTCTCCGAAGAGGGGGATGGATGTTCCAATAAAATAAATACAAATAAAGAGTATGTATAAATATATTGTACATGCCCAGTCGTTGTAGAACATTCTAAATGCAGTCATGGGATAACATATCTTTGAAAGCAGTTTTGATGGCCACTTATAAGATGAGGATCACTGAGTTTTCTAGTGTTACTAGGCTACACATGTTTCTCAAATCCAATAAATAAGTAAAATACATAATTTTAGAACCAGAGCTTTTAGCAGCGGCCTGGATTATGGCCGCTAGCGGTCGCCAATGGCACCAATGTCGTTCAATGCATAGCGAAGACTGGGGCTAAATGTAACACGGGTCTAGACTTTAAAGTTTGTGATCTAGCTAATGATTATCCCAATGGGGTAAATGCAGATTGGCAACCCTCAGCCTATTTTATTATACCCGCTATGCTGCCTCAGGTGTAGGACATCAGGTGATAGCCTAATGCTTATTGCTAAATTGCACACCTGCCTGATAATATGAACCAATATGTTATTGGGCTCATTTCTGGAGGGGGAAATTATATGTTAGACGTCTACATTATCTACTTTCGTTCATTTTGGAGTAGAATGTCCCTTTAAAAAGTCACCAGAGCTGACCTTCTCACAGTCATCCTCACCCAAAAAATGATAGGTCCCTCCGTGACACATAGTATGCTGTGATATTTTCTTTTGTCATTTCATACTGTTTAGGCTAGTGTATTATATCACGTGTCTGCAGGGTCAGCAGTGTGATGTCTGCAAGGTCATCAGTGTGATGTCTTTCCATCACTCTCTGCTGAATATCAAAGAGGCTCTGACTTCCTCCACAGAACTCTGTGGGGAATAGGGATCATTTTCACGGATCAACAGGAATTATATTCACGGTCGGATAAAAGTGGAGAATTGATTAAGATTGGCCTAATGGTCACATGACCAATGGTGTGATGGCTTGACATTGTTATGACGGTGTGTATGACGAACATTAGGATACAACTTTGGAAGATTTAGAAAGTTGGATACTGTACGATGAAAGTGCAAGGCCCAAAAGTATTATCAGTGCAGTAGTGGAGATTTTATCATGTTGCTTATGCCTTGCTTGTTCAACGGAAGGGGTAGCGAGTGAATAACGATCTGCTGAAAGACAGAGAGCGTGAGAATATTGTGGGGGTAGTCTCCCCATAACAGGTTGGCTGAAATTGATATGGAATCTCATGGAATATCATGATAGTAAGACAGAGTTTGTGCCAGCGTGTGTTTGAAAAGAGGACTGAGGTGTAGGAGTGGGCATGGCAATTATTCAGCCATAGTACCCAGGGCAGCATACTGTACCTTATAATGTCTAGCACATGATTACAAATGTTTTTATTGACATAGTAAATGTGTTTGACACAGGCAATGGGCTGTCTGGGGACAAAAGACTTACACACTCTATCAAAGACGCTTGTAGCTGCATCCCAGTACGGCAGGATCTGTGTGTGTGTGTGTGTGTGTGTGTATGCTGACCTGCCAAAAACTATGGCAAAGCAGTTGGCTAGGTACTGCTCTGTTTCAGCTGTTGTTGGCTGCGTAGCTGTTTGGAGAAGGTGCTTTCTGTACCCTTGAGTGCCATACATACAGGGACCTTTGAACTGTTTGGATCTTTTTATATGTACATTTGATTGGTGGATTCAAATTAAGTATTTAGAATGTGTTTGTGTGTGTGTGAGAGAGAGAGAGAGAGAGAAACAGAGTCAGACTCCCAGAGCTGTTTTTAGCTACCCTTAGCGACCTCTGTAAATTAATTGCTTTCTGATATAATGTGTGTGTCACAGGAGGTTGGTGGCACCATAAATGTGGCGCACGAGCTCGTGGTAATGGCTGGAGTGAAATTAGTAGAATGGTATCAAATACATCAAACACATAGTTTCCATGTGTTTGATGCCATTCCATTCGCTCCGTTCAGGACATTATTATGAGCCGTCCTCCCCTCAGCATCCTCCTGTGGTGTGTGTATGTGTGTGTGTGTGTGTGTGTGTGTGTGTGTGTGTGTGTGTGTGTGTGTGTGTGTGTGTGTGTGTGTGTGTGTGTGTTTGTGTGAGTGTGCGGGTCTGCCAAAAACGATGGCAAAGCAGTTGGCTAGGTACTTCTCTGTTTCAGCTGTTGTGGGCTATCTACCTGTTTGGAGAAGAAGGTGCTTTCTGTACCCTTGATGGCCATGCATACAGGGACCATTGAAAGGTTTGGATCCATTTTTTCTGTAAGATTGATTGGTGGATTCAAAAAAAGTATTTAAAATGTGTTTGTGTGTGTGTCTGTGTGAGAGAGAGAAAAAGGGAGACTGTCAGTCTCTCAGAACTGTCTTTAGCTAACCTTAGCAACCTCTGTAAATCCATTTATTTTCGATACGGTGTGTGTGTGTGTGTGTGTGTGTGTGTGTGTGTGTGTGTGTGTGTGTTTTGTGTGAGTGAGTATGCATCAAGGTCTCTCTTGTTGTGATGTGGGTTTTGTCCTATATTTATATTTTATTTACTTTTAATTTTTAATCCCAGGCCCCGATCCCCGCAGAAGGCCTTTTAACTTTTGGTAGGCCGTCATTGTAAATAAGATAAAATAAGATTTGTTCTTAACTGACTAGCCTAGTTAAATTAAATACATAAATAAAAAAACAAGCTAGGCTTATTTGAAACATTGCCATCTCCTGGCAGCATTTACCTGCCAGATTCTAAAGCTTGTAAACCGCATTAGGTTTAGTGCCTCAGGTCACTGAGGTGACATTGGTGCAGTAAATGACCTGGAGGGCAGGCAGCTTGCCCCCTTTGATGTGTTGGGCTGACCTGGAGAGCCATGTGGTTGAGGACGGTGCAGTTGCCGTACCAGGCGGTAATGCCGTCTGACAGAATGCTCTCAATAGTGCAACTGTAGATGTTTGTGAGGGTTTTAGGAGCCTTGCCAAATGTTTTCAGCTGCCTGAGATTGTAAAGGTGTTTTGGGCTACTGGGCAAAAAGGTTGAGACCCCTTGACTTTTTACACATTTTGTTAGGTTACAGTCTTATTCTAAAACGTACAAAATACTTTTTCCCCCGCATCAATCTACACGCAATACTCCATAATGACAAAGAAAAAAACAGATTTTTAGACATTTTTGCTAATTTATAAAAAACTGAAATATTATATAAGACAGGTGTGTGCCTTTCCAAATCATGTCCAATCAATTGAATTGACCACAGGTGGACTCCAGTCAAGTTGTAGAAACATCTCAAGGATGATCAATGAAAACAGGATGCACCTGAGCTCAATTTCAAGTCTCATAGCAAAGGGTCTGAATACTTATCTGGGGTGAGATACGTTCAAGACATTCACCAGATGTTCGTGCACCCAATTATATATTTGTAGAATATTCTAACTCTGGAAAAGGTATGTATCAACATGCTGACATATCTAAGCCTTTCTACTTAGGCATGAACGAATTCACATATTTTCAGAAATGTATATCTATAGTCATTACCTGATCATTTTTGCATCCGTATAAAAATCAACATGCTTCTTCACATGAAGGTGACAATCTGAGGATACATTTGCACCATATTCAGCAGTAGGCTACAAGGCACAGAAAGGCAAACATTGTCATAATTAAACCAAGTTGCTATTTTCAAAGCAGATCGCTGCTATTTCTGTTTAAAACATGCAGAATATCAAATCCAGCACTCAAATCACAACACATGTCATTGTTAAAGATGCAAACGTAGACTAATCATTGCATTTATTTTACAGAAAATAAACATTGCACACCCTCAATGCCCCTGCCTGCCCTGTTTGTTATAGACGATGGATGTGATGGGTGTGAATGGTGGTCCATCGCAGTCCAGACCCAATGTGGTGGTAGTGTTGTTCTGTGATCCACTCCAAACTGTCAATGCATAAATCATGAATTAAAATTGTGTTGTTATCGCAAGAAAATATTGACATTTCACACAACCATACCACAAGGTAGCTACTGCTTCTGTCATGATGAGAAAACTACCTGGAACAAGGTAGCTAGCTAGCCAAGTTAGTTAGCTAGATAGCTTATATTTACCAGTAATACAAAATACACTTAAACATTTTAAAATGTTGGCTGTCACCTTGCGGCTTGATAGGGCGTAAGCATGTTTTTCCCTGAAGGGAAGGCAATTTTGTTATTTGTTAGCTAACGTAAACTCACCCCATTCCGTACAAATGACACATTATATAAACTCTTTATAGTGTTTTATTTACATTTTAGGGGCGATAAGGTGATAAGTTGGACAGATCGAGTGAAAAAAAGGCGTTTTCCCACACATCTCCTCTCCTTCTCACTACCACGCATTAGTTTCGCTTCCCCACCCGCCATTTTTAAAAAGACCCAAAGGAGCTCATTCCCTTCTTCAATCATGCAGAAACAGGCAGCGTGGAGGTCTCGGCATGAATTCTGTTGGAAAGGGGAGAAATTGTGCTTTACAATGGTATTGACATTACAGTTGATCTGGAAGTATTACGTTTTTTGGGCGCTAAAATAAGGTAAATTGTACGGACCAAGGCGATGTACAAAAGTGAGTGAGTTTACTTTAGCTAACTTACCAGTTAGCCTTTACCCCCCTGTCAAGCCTAGCTAGTTAGCTAGCTAGCCCTACTAGCTGCTGGTTAAATGAGCTAATGCTCCTGATCCTAGTTACTAAGATAAATAAAACATCTCAAATTAGCTACTTACTTTAGCGTTAACTTCTTTGAGGTTTTTTCTTAACAGCCTCTCACCTCTTTGTTTCTCCAATTGTCAGTTCGACCACACGCTGTTTACACACTCATTCAAAAATGACAATTGGAACTCCACAGCGTAACATGCGTGATTGTTGTTGCTAGCCTACCAGTTACAATGCTTTTAACATGCGGTTTGCACATGCCTTTATGCAGAGGCAATACAAACATTTTAGTTAGTGTCTGAAAGAATCACGTGGGCTTAATATTTGTACAATTATTGACTATGTCATCAAACTCAAATAAGAATCAGAAATTGCCATTATTTAGCATATCAAAAAGCATATCAAGGTCCTGATATGGACCTCAGTCAAGAGCATATGCATTGTATGCGCTGAGAAAATATACAATGTATGCCTACTGTCAGTCTTTGTCATCATATAGAGAAATGAAGATGTCCACATAGGCCTATCTCAAGATATCTATTGAGTCAATATCCGGCCATACCATGCACGATATCCGGAGGGAATCCAAAAAGGATTTGTGCATGAATTAAAATATTGATTTCGTATTTGTCAAATTATTGACCATGTGCTTAAAACTCAGGAATGCATCGTCCTTATTTTCAGCATATCAAAAAGCTTATCAAGAACTGGATATGGACCTCAGCCAAGAGAAACATATCTGGAATAAATATATCTTAATATATTGAATGTGCTGAGAAAACACAGATATGAGATGTATACAGTCCAGTATTTGTCAAGATGAAGAGAGAAAATAGGATGTCACATATATCAGGATTTTGAATGATTCTATATTCGGCCATAGGAAATTTCCATGTGTGATATTTTGAGTAAAACCAATATCATATACTGTATGTCTAAAAGACACATCTGGATTCAGAATTTGTCAGGATATGGTGCATAACCACAAAACTCAAAATATGCATTGGAAATTATCTGTATTCTCTAGAATATCAAAAATGTGTCATGTAAAGATATCCCCTGATATAGTCCCTTTCCGCCCATTGTGCCTTCTTCGCCATGGTGTCGGTGTGGTGAGATCATTTCAGGTCCTCAGTGATGTGCATGCTGAGGAAAGTGAAGCTTCTCACCCTATCAACTGCGGCCAGTCGATGAGGATGGGGGCTTGCTCCCTCTTCTTTTTCCTGTAGTCCACGATCGGCACTTTTGTTTCGTTGACGTTGAGGGAGAGGTTATTTTCCTGGCACCACTCCGCCAGGGCTCTAATCTGACTGGTCGGCCCATCAGGAAATCTAGGACCCAATTGCACACGGAATTTCAGACCCTGAGCTTAGGGAGGAGCTTGGGGGACACTATGGTGTTGAAAGATGAGCTGTAATCGATTAACAGGTATTCCTCGTGTCTAGGTGGGATAGGGCCTTGTGCAGTGCAATGGCGATTGCATCATCCGTGGATCTGTTGGGGCGGTATGCAAATTGTAGTGGGTCAAGGGTGTGAGGTGTGGTGGAGGTGATATGGTCCTTGACTTTCAAAGCACTTCATGATAACAGAAGTGAGTGCTACAGTGTGATACTCATTTAGTTCACTTACATTAGCTTACTTGGGTACAGGAACAATGGTGGCCTTTTGAAGCAAGTGGGAATGACAGACTGGGATAGGGAGAGGTTGAAAAGGTCCATAAACACTTCAGGAAGCTCGTCTGCACATGCTATGAGAGTAAACATTGACAAAGAAAACGTAATTAAATTGTTGCAAGCAGCACAGTTGCAGTCACCAACATTCTGGATAACATAAAAACAGCCTAACCAGCGCTGCTAGGGCTGAATGAGCTGTTCTCTAATTTGTGTCTGGAAGTAGCTAGCAAGCTAGCCAACATTATCCAGTTAGCTTGGGTCAATCGACTGCTGTTGTTAGGTCTGAACACGCGGAACAACCCTACTCCTTGGCCAGAGCGTCCAGTGTGAGAAAACGATCTGAATTTAAGAACTGACAATCTGACAGTGCTCTGAGTGCACTCTGAGCGCATTCTGACACCCCAGATTGAATTTATGATCACACCCATAGTATAAACCAGGCTTTAGTCTTGAAATCTTTAGTTGTTTAGTACATGGCCTCACATGTGAATCCAGATGGGTGGAACTAAGGCTTAAGAGGTTGTGAACAATGCTGAATGGGTGTAGAAAAAGAAGAGCTCTCCAGTAGGTTTACCAAAACATTCAAGGGCCATTTTGTCAAAAGTGAGGTTACAAGTTTATCAACTTTCAATGCTTCATTACTTTCCCATTGTTCCTCAACTGTATTGTATGGTATACAATTTTCTATGTCTGAGTTTCCACTTTTATCCAATGTAAGAAAAATACAATTTCAAATGTTGCTACGTAAGACCGAATCAAGCCGGTCGGTCAGAATTGCACGCTTCCTCAAAACTTGAGACATCTCGCATTGTGTTGTGTGAGAAAACTTCACATTTTAGAGTGGCCATTTATTGTCCCCAGCATAAGGTGCCCCTGTGTAATGATCATGCTGATTAATCAGCTTATTGATATGCCACACAGGTCAGTTGGATGGATTATATTGGCAAAGGAGAAATGCTCACGAAACAAATTTGTCCACAACATTTGATAGAAATTTCGGGGATATTTTATTTCAGGTCATGAAACATGGGACCAACACATTACATTGTAATAAAAAAACATCACCAGGCAAGATCTATCCTGGAACCCCTCAAGAGAAAAGTAAAAAGAGGGCGCTCGAGAAACACCTGGAGGCAGGAGCTTGAGGGCCTGAGATTGCAATCCTGGCGAAGGATCCGCCCCTGGTTAAATAATTATGTTATTTTATTGCCTATTCTAATGCTGCACATATTGCCAGGGCTGATTCAATTATGTCATATATTTTACCCCCTACACCACTTCCAATAACTTTTAAAAACAGTCTCTCTCTCTCTCTCTCTCTCTCTCTCTCTTTCTCTCTCTCTATCTATAACCTGTGGCTTAATCTAAATGTACACAAGCAACAGTGCCCAAATAAAGACATCTCTCCTGGTTTCGTTCTATCTTTCACTTCCCCGGTCTTTCTCTCCCTCTCTCTCTCTCCCTCCTTTCCCTTTTCTCTTTCCTCCCTCTGTTATTACCCTCTTGACATTAAGGGTGCTGAGAGTCGTGAGGAGCAAGGTGACTCAATTTGGAATCTTATATAACAGACAGAAGACAATAATACAACCCTACAGAGAGAGAGGGGGAGAGAAAGAGAGCGAGAGAGAAAGAAAGAGAAAAAGAGAGACAGAAAGAAAGAGAGAGAGATTTCTCTCATTTCCAAAGGAAGTCTTGAAATGAAACCACTGTCTTCTCGTGCAGAGTGTGTGTGTGTACAGGTGTGTGCGCTTGTGTGTGTGTGCACGCGTGCGTGTCCAGGTAGAGGGTGGTTAGTGTTGGATGAAGGCCAACTGCTACAAGTTGTGTCTCATCACAGGATTGTGTCTGATTCTAGGATACCAATTACTATCGTAAAATCACCATGGTGACAGACTACTCCCACTCAACATTGTATTTGCAATCTCTACCTAACCTCAACACACACATATGCACACACACACACACCTGTCATATGACATTAAAAACTGAAATATCTTATGCTTCACGGGGTCGTGGCTGAATGACGACATTATCAACATATACGCTCTATTGGCCAGATAGAACAGCGGCATCTGGTAAGGGGGGTGGCGGACTATGCATATATGTAAACAACAGCTGTGGCATGATATCTAAATAAGTCTCAAGGTTTTGCTCGCTTGAGGTAGAGTAAGCTGGAAATAGTGCTATCTACCAAGAGAGTTTTCATTTGTATTTTTCGTAGCTGTCTACATACCACCGCTGACCGATGCTGGCACTAAGACCACACTCAAGGAACTGTATTCAGCAATACGCAAACAGGAAAACGCTCATCCAGAGGCGGCGCTCCTAGTGGCCGGGGACTTTTTGACGTCCAGATGAAAAGCGTGCCCATATTAAACGGCTTGTTACTCAGGCCCAGAAGCTAGGATATGCATATACTTTGTAGATTTGGATAGACAACACTCTACAGTATCTAAAACTGTTAAAATTATGTCTGTGAGTATAACAGAACTGATATGGCAGCCGAAACCCAGAGGACAAACCACCCCCCCCAAAATAATTTCAGCCTACCACTATTTTCAATGACTATCACTTTTATTATAAGGCCAAGTCCTCCCAGATTGCAGTTCCTAGGGCTTCCACTAGATGTCAACAGTCTTAGAAAGAGTTTTAGGCTGGTTTTTAGAAAAATGACCCAGAAATTGTAGTTTTTCTTGGTGGTTCCCATTTTGGCTGTAGTGTTTCCAAGCGCGTGGAAGAGAGCGCGTTCTTTGGTATTTTTCTCCGGTAAAGACAATAACAATTCTCTGTCTTAAATTTTGTCATTTATTTACGTATTAGGGTACCTAAGGTTTGATTATAAATGTTGTTTGACTTGTTTGGAAAAGTTTATTAGTAACGTTTGGGATTAATTTTGTATGCATTTTGATGGAGGAAAACTGAGTGGATTATTGACTGAAGCGCACCAGCTAAACTGAGTTTTTATTGATATAAAGAAGGACATTATCGAACAAATGGACCATTTGTGATGTAACTGTGACCTTTTGGAGTGCCAACAGAAGAAGATCATCAAAGGTAAGGCATTTTTTATATCGCTATTTCTGACTTTCGTGTCGCACCTGCATGGTTGTTTCATGTGTTTGCATGCGGGGAGCTGTCCTCAGATAATCGCATGGTTTGCTTTCGCCGTAATGCCTTTTTGAAATCTGACATAGCGGCTGGATTAACTTCTCTAGGATATGTGGGACGCTACCGTCCCACTTGGCCAATAGCCAGGGAAAATGTAGAGCTCCAAATTAAAAAAAATGATAAAAAATCAAACTTTCATTAAATCACACATGTAAGATACCAAATTAAAGCTACACTCGTTGTGAATCCAGCCACCATGTCAGATTTCAAAAAGGCTTTTTGGCGAAAGCATAAGATGCTATTATCTGATGATAGCACAACAGTAAACAAAGAGAGTGTAGCATATTTCAACACTGCAGGCACGACACAAAACGCAGAAATAAAATATAAATCATGCCTTACCTTTGACGAGATTCTTTTGTTGGCACTCCAATATGTCCCATAAACATCACAAATGGTCCTTTTGTTCGATTAATTCCGTCCATATATATCCATATTGTCAATTTATTTGGCGCAGTTGATCCAGAAAAAAACAGCTTCCAATTTGTGCAAAGTCACTACAAAATATATAAAGAATTACCTCTAAACTTTGCCAAACCATTTCAAACTACTTTTGTAATACAACTTAAGGTATTTGTAAACGTTAATAATCGATCAAATTGAAGATGGGTCTATCTGTTTTCAATTCAGGAGATCAACAAACTAACGCTATTTTTCTAGTCTTGCGCAACTCTCAAACAGTACACATGACGTTACACTGTTTCCAGGTGGCCTCACTTCTTCATTGCACAAAGGAATAACTTCAACCTATTTTCAAAGAGTGGTGACATCCAGTGGAAGCGGTAGGAACTGAAAACAGGGTGATAAGAAATCCAGTATTCCAATGAAAACACATTGAACAGACAGTGACTTAAAAAAATAAAAAAATAATGGTTAGTCCTCGGGGTTTTGCCTGCTACATAAGTTCTGTTATACTTACAGACATGATTCAAACAGTTTTAGAAACTTCAGAGTGTTTTCTATCCAGATCTACTAATCATATGCATATTTTATATTCTGGGGATGAGTAGCTGGCAGTTGAATTTGGGTATGCTTTTCATCCAAACGTGAAAATGCTCCCCCTATCCTAGAGAAGTTAAAGACTACAAAAGGGAAGTACAGCCGAGAGCTGCCCAGTGACACGAGTCTACCAGACGAGCTAAACTACTTCTATGCTCGCTTCGAGGCAAATAACACTGAAACATGCATGAGAGCACCAGCTGTTCCGGAAGACTGTGTGATCACACTCTCCGCAGCCAATCTGAGTAAGACCTTTAAACAGGTCAACACAGAGATTACTAGGACGTATACTGTGAGCATGTGCTGACCAATGAGCAAGTGTCTTCACTGACATTTTCAACCTCTTCCTGTCTGAGTCTGTAATACCTACATGTTTCAAACAGACCACCATAGTCCCTGTGCCCAAGAACACTAAGATAACCTGCCTAAATTACTACTGATCCGTAGCACTCACGTCTGTAGCCATAGGCTGGTCATGGCTCACATCAACACCATTATCCCAGAAACCTTAGACTCACTCCAATTTGTATACCACCCTAACAGATCCACACATGATGGAATCTCTATTGCACTCCACACTGCCCTTTGCCACCTGGACAAAAGGAACACCAATGTGAGAATGCTATTCATTGACTACAGCTCAGCGTTCAACACCATAGTGCACTCAAAGTTCATCAATAAGCTAAGGAATCTTGGACTAAACACCTACCTCTGCAACTGGATCCTGGACTTCCTGACGGGCCGCCCCCAGATGGTAAGGGTCGGTAACAACACATCCTCAAAGCTGATCCTCAACACAGGGGCCCCTCAGGGGTGCGTACTTCCCCTTTCCATCCCCTCCGGTACTCCCTGTTCACTCATGACTGCACGGCCAGGCACGACTCCAACACTATCATTAAGTTTGCCGATGACACAACAGTGGTAGGCCTGATCACTGACAATGATGAGATAGCCTATAGGGAGGAGGTGTGAGACCTGGCTGTGTGGTGCCAGGACAATAACCTCTCCCTCAACGTGATCAAGACAAAGGAGATGATTGTGGACTACAGGAAAAGGAGGCCCGAGCACGCCCCCATTCTCATCAACGGGGCTGTAGTGGAGCAGGTTGAGAGCTTCAGGTTCCTTGGCATCCACATCATCAACAAACTATCATGGTCCAAACACACCAAGTCATTAACCTGTTGAGGATGGGGGCGCTGTTGAGACTATTTATGCTAATCGTGTAATTTTTGAAACGGCTTCCCACAAAATCCTTGATCGTACAATATGCATATTATTATTATTATTGGATAGAAAACAGTCTATAGTTTCTATAGGAGTTGAAATTTTGTCTCTAAGTGGAACAGAGCCCATTCTACAGCAATTTCCCTGACATGGAGTCAGATTTCAGAAATTTTGGCCACTGTTCTGGAGTCAGTTAAAAGGGCACTGTTATTGCTATGACTATACGGACACTGCTTACGTCTTCCCCTGGATGCCTTTACGTGATGACGATTTGAATGGGGTCGATTGCGCGTTCACAGGCCCTATAAATAAAAAAACCCTGTAGGTAGGAGCTCCTTTGCAGCTGCGTAATGCGCGTGGAGGACATCGACCTGCTATTTTTCCAAGCGTTAGTTTAGCCTGTTATATTTTTCCGGTCATGTTTTTACTCGTTATAGGAGTTAAAAACATCATAAGGTAGTTAATTTAAAGCGTTTTATATCAATTTATTTCCGTTTAGTGCGATTTTGGGACATTTATTTCTTTAACGCTGTGAATAGCTGGGCACGCTCCCAGTTCATCCCGAACGCAGTTGGCATTTCCACATGGCAAGAGGACAGCTTTCCACCAAAAGACGATTACTCCCAAGAAAGGATCCTTTGCCCAAGATACTGATGGAAGAACAGCTCAAAGTAGGACATTTTTATTATGATAAATTGTGTTTCTGTCGAAAAATGTTAGTGGCTTAGGACGCCATGTTTTTTGACGTAGCTTCGCTTGGCGCAAACTGTATTGAAAAGTAAGGATAATTAAAAAAATGTAATTCCGCAATTGTATTAAGAATTAAATTGTCTATCAATCGATGTCCACCCTATATTTTTTAGTCACGTTTATGAGTATTTATGTATAAGAGTAGATCACTGTCTAAGTGGCGCAAGGACATTTTCTGACCAGCTGAGCTACATTTCACATTGTCTAACCATGATTTTGGTGGCTAAATATAAACATTTTCGATCAAACTCTATATGGATTGTGTAATATGATGTTACAGGAGTGTCATCTGAAGAATTCTGAGAAGGTTAGTGAAAAAATTAATATATTTTGGCGATGTTGACTTTTATCGCTCACTTTGGCTAGAATCAATGCTGGGCTGCTATGTGCTATGTGCTATGCTAATATAACGATTTATTGTGTTTTCGCTGTAAGACACTTAGAAAATCTGAAATATTGTCTGTATTCACAGGATCTGTGTCTTTCGATTCGTGTATGCTGTGTATTTTTACGAAATGTTTGATGATTAGTAAGTAGGTAAACACGTTGCTCTAAGTAGTTTTTCTATTCCATTTGTGACGGTGGGTGCAATTGTAACCTATGCCATCTACCTGAAATATGCACTTTTTTCTGTATTTCCTGCTCCAAAGGGCAGGAAATAAATATGCTCTATGGCTAGATTCCTTTGTTCATATCATAACATGACTTTAACCAAAGTCACTCAAAGGATCTTATGATATATGCCTAGGTCTAGATAGTGTTTCTACCTTTATGTATTTGTGTATTTTAAGTTTTACCTAACTGTAGCACTTGAAGTTAATAAATGTTGAAATATTTATTTGTTTTCTAAACACTACCTCACTGCTTTAGCACATGGCCACAGCCACATGTGTTCCAATGTGAATTCTTTGAGATGGGTGGGTCTGAGGCTTTAGAGGGTGTGAGCAATGCTAAATGGGCATAAACAGAGCAGCACTGTAGCTGTTCAATGTGAAAGGTTATCTTTATGACTCAACAATAGGCAATGTAATAGTGTTAATAGTTTGCCTAATGGGGGAACTTGGTGATGTAATCTTCAGAGAATCCATTTAGGCAATTTGTTGCAGGTGTTCCTTTTCTGTAGAGCAAGTCTGAAAATTACAGAAAAATGTTTAAATGCATTTTCTCCTGAATGGGATTATACATTTATCAACTTTTAAAACAGCATTAATTCTCCACATTTCCAACTACTTTGTCTGATATGTCATTTTGAAGCTCTGAGTCTGTACTTCTATCCAATATAAAATACACAATTTCAAATTTTGGAACATAGCTCTGAAAAGAGATGGTCGGTCACATATGTGAAAATAGCTGGTTTCTATGTGTTGCAGTAAAAAAAACAGAGGAAGATAAGTGTTTCCAATGACATCATCGGTGTGCCTCATGATTTTAACCAATTATGAGTAGACTTTGCCTACTAATTACCTACTAATTGTCTACTATTTGGTTGATGATGTCTTTGGAAACACTTATCTTCCTCTATCTTTTTTTACTATAATACATGGGAACTCGACATTTTCACATAAGTCGATGTTGGGATTGTGCTGGAGATAATGAATATGAAGTTGAACATCTAAATATTTCCCTTTAAATTTAGGCATTTATTCCAAATGGTTAACGTAGGGGTTAAAGTTTGTGATAGTGTTAAACAAAAACAATTAAAATGAGTGTATACCACTGGGATTTAACACACAACCTTTGGAAAGACGATGCTGAGCAAGAGGAGTGACCCAGGATGTGAAGAACACGTAGAAATTTGATGTTTGGAGCAACTTTGAAATTTGGTGTTTGGAAAAATGTGGATAAACGTCAGAATCTGAAGTAAATTGGTAAAGCTGTGAGATCTTGTTGGCCCACTTACATGCTCTGGCATTCACACGCAGCCTTAGGACAGAACTTTCAATGGTCTCACAAGCACAACTGGCGCTGCAAACCAAATGAGGCCTAATTAGACAAAAGAGCAAGTAAGTAATTTAAACAAGATAATAAGTCATTCAAATGACTTAGTATCTTGTTCGAATGACTTAGTGTCCTGTTTGAACAACTTAAAAGGTTATTTAGTCTAATTAGGCCCCAAAAAATTACTAAACGCAAGTTGGGCATGTCAGACCGTTGCTGCAGCCATTCACTCACTGATTCCATCCCTAAACCAATCCCTTAGGTTTTCTCACTAAGTTAAGTAAGTTAAGAGATGTACAGGTAACTGCCATAATAAAAGAAACACCAAATAAAGTGTCTTAAAGAGGAATTTCAACCTGGCTTTGTCACGGCATATAGTTATTACTATATTAACAACATTATCTTTTTGTCATAAATAATAACATTATCCAAAGCACAAGTTTATTGTGCAAGGGTACGATAAGATGCGCCGATAGAGTTGGCAGCTTCGTTTCAAGTCCTTACGAAACGGTGCAGTATTTAGTTTTTTTTATGTAATATTTCTTACATTGTTAGTCCAGAAAACCTTAAGTGTAATTACATACAGCCGGGAAGAACTATTGGATATCAGAGAGATGTCAATTTACCAGCACAACCAGCACTCCGACCAGGAATACGACTTTTCTGCACCTCCCAGGGCATTTAAACTGATTCCAGAGGCCGACCCAAAACAACGCCGTCGGAGGAGAGGGTGTCGGAGCGGTCTTCTAGTGATGCTTCGGCTGCGTGCACACCACCCACCGCTTCCAAGTATACTATTCACTAATGTCCAGTCCCTAGTTAACAAAGGAGACACAATTAGGGCAAGAGTTCCTTTCCAAAGAGATATCCGGGATTGTAAGATTCTTTGTTTCACGGAGACATGGCTAGCTGGGGACATGCTCTCGGTGTCCGAACAGCCAATGGGATTTTCAATGCATCGCGCCGACAGGAACAAATATCTCTCTGGTAAGAAGAAGGGTGGGGGTGGATGTTTCATGATTAATGACTCATGGTGTAATTGTAACAACATACAAGAACTCAAGTCCTTTTGTTCACCTGACCTAGAATTCCTCACAATCAAATGCCGACCGCATTATCGCCCAAGAGAACTCTCCTCGGTTATCATCACAGCCGTGTATATCCCTTCACAAGCGGATACCAAGACGGCCATCAATGAACTTCATTGGACTTTATGCAAACTGGAAACCATATATCCTGGGGCTGCATTTATTGTAGCTGGCAATTTTAACAAAGCTAATCTGAGAACAAGGCTCCCTAAATTCTATTAGCATATTGATTGCAGTACACGAGCGAGTAACACACTCGACCACTGCTACTCTAACTTCCGCGATGCATACAAGCCCCCCCCACCCTCTTTTTTGGCAAAACTAAAACAGGAAGCGCCTGTGCTTAGGTCTATCCAACGCTGGTCTGACCAATCGGATTCCAAACTTGAAGATTGCTTCGATCATGTGGACTGGGATATGTTCCGGGTAGCATCAGACAATAACATTGACGTATACGCTGACTCGGTGAGCGAGTTTACAAGGAAGTGTATTGGAGATATTGTACCCACTGTGACTATTAAAACCTTCCCTAACCAGAAACTGTGGATTGATGGCAGCATTTGCGCAAAATTGAAACTACATACCACCGCATTTAATCATGGCAAAGCGACTGGAAACATGACCAAATACAAACAGTGTTGTTATTCCCTCCGTAAGGGAATCAAACAAGCAACGCATCAGTGTAGAGACAAAGTGGAGTCACAATTCAACGGCTCAAACACAAGATGTATGTGGCAGGGTCTATAGACAAACACGGATTACAAAAAGAAAACCAGCCCTGTCGCAGACATCGACGTCTTGCTCCCAGACAAATTAAACAACTTCTTTGCGTGCTTTGAGGATAATACGGTGCCACCGACACAGCCCGCTACCAAAGACTGTCGGCTCTCCTTCTCCGTGGCCGACGTGAGTAAAACATTTAAACGTGTTAACCTTCGCAAGGCTGCCGGCCCAGACAGCATCCCTAGCCGAGTCCTCAGAGCATGTGCAGACCAGCTGGCTGGTGTGTTTACGGACATAATCAATCAATCCCTATCCCAGTCTGCGGTCCCCGCATGCTTCAAGATGGACACCATTGTTCCTGTTCCCAAGAAAGCTAAGATAACTGAACTAAATGACTATTGCCCCGTAGCACTCACTTCTGTCATCATGAAGTGCTTTGAGAAATCATATCACCTCCACCCTACCTGTTACCCTAGACCCACTCCAATTTGCTTACCGCCCCAATCGGTCCACAGACGATGCAATCACCATCACACTGCACACTGCCCTATCCCATCTGGACAAGAGGAATGCCTATGTAAGAATGCTGTTCATTGACTACAGCTCAGCATTCAACACCATAGTACCCTCCAAACTCTTTATTAAGCTTGAGACCCTGGGTCTCGACCCCACCTGTAGTGTCACGGCGTGGCCCTTTCTGGGTGTAGATCATGGAGGCCCCCGCCCCATCTCACTCTCTCTCCTAACCCAGGTAGATTACCTCCGGTCGTAAATACCGGGTAGAGACTACCATGCAGTATTGAGGGGGAGAGTCTCCCAGAACAGAGACTTGGCCAAACTCCTAAACCCCAAAATGTTAGAATTAAACAATATTGCTACTTTTGAGAATGTGGGAATAGTCCGTGGACACTTAAGGGACAGTCATGTTGAGTGTGTTTCATTTGGTGATCTCATGAAGTACAGGAAACACACATAACGGTATCTCTTAAATTGTACATTTCCCAGCTGTCAGTTTTACATCTATATATTGTCAAAAGTATGCGATTAAAAATGAAATTATTTGTGAAAAGATGTAATGTGACATTCACCTTCTAAATGACAGAATGGATTGTCATATAAAGATTAACTACTCAGTGGCCAAACCACCGTGAGCACAGACATCACATTAGGCATCATGGACCTCCCTTTCCTACTGTTACGTATAAAACCCATTCCTGATGAAATTCACATTAGACCACGCAAATCTCGGTGTAAGCTAAGGTTGCAAATGGTTGAATTTCCAAGACCAAAACATGCCGGGTGACACTGGTGTGTGAAGCGGTTTAAACTACAACTCTACCAGAGGACAAGACGTGGAGCATTGGCTACGCGGCTGGAAATGGTTAAACTCTGAGACTATCGATCTATTCTATGAGAACATTCTCGAATGGTACTCTGAAGTATCCATTCTAACAACCACTAAAGACTGATCTTCGGGAAAACGCAACCTCTCACTCAATGTCAGCAAAACAAAAGAGAGATGATCGTGGACATCAAGAAACAGCAAATGGAGCACCCCCCTATCGAAGGGACAGCAGTGGAGAAGGTAGAAAGTTTTAAGTTACTCGGTGTATATATCCTGGACAAACTGAAATGGTCTACGCACACAGACAGTGTGGTGAAGAAGGTGCAACAGCGCCTCTTCAACCTCAGGAGGCTGAAATAATGTGGCTTGTCACCGAAAACCCTCTTTACAGGTGCACAACTGAGAGCATCCTGTCGGGCTGTATCACCGCCTGGTACGGCAACTGCTGAGGGTGGTGCGTTCTGGGCAACGCATCACCGGGGGAAAACTATCTGCCCTCCAGGACACCTACAACACCCGATGTCACAGGAAGGCAAAAAAGATCATCAAGGACAATAACCACCCGAGCCACTACATGTTCACCTCGCTTCCATCCAGAAGGCGAGGTCAGTACAGGTGCATCAAAGCTGTGACAGAGAGATTGAATAACAGCTTATATCTCAAGGCCATCAGATTGTTAAACAGCCACCACTAGCACAGAGAGGCGGCTGCCTATCTATAGACTTGATATCATTGGCCACTTTAATAAATGGAACACTCATCACTTTAATAATGCCTCTTTAAGAATGTTTACATATCTCGAATTACTCATCTCATATGTATATACTGTATACTGTATCCTTCACTATCTATTCTTGACTATCTATTGCATCTTAGCCGCCATGTCACTGCTCATCCATATATTTTATACTTATATATTCTCATCCCATTCCTTTACTAGATTGGGTGTATTAGGTTTTGTTGTGGAATCTGTTAGATATTAGGTTTTGTTGTGGAATCTGTTAGATATTAGGTTTTGTTGTGGAATTGTTAGATATTACCTGTTAGATACTGCTGCACTGTCGGTTCTAGATGTAGAATCATTTTGAAACACTCGCAATAACACCTGCTAACCATGTGTATGTGACCATTACAATTTGATTTTATTTAAAGCTAGAATGAGCGCATTTGAATTTCACTGGTAGAATCGGGAAGTTTCGACTTCCTGTGTATTCGTCTGCTTATAGTGAACCACAAAGTCCAGCATTCATATTGAATGCAGATACCTCCCTGTTAAGTAAAAACTTTTGTTTTTCACTAACGTTTGTCATCGTGTCCGTATGTTGTTCTGACTATGCTAATTACAAACATGCACAAAGTTATCTTTCACCGTTCTACCTACCAGAGATATACCTAGATGCTGCCAGTGGTTTGTGGCTATCAAGAATGATGTTTACGTTGACCAAAGATTATCAGAGGGATTTTCAGGCTGAACAGACGGGAAATCCATTTAGATGGGAATCCATTTATCTGAGAAGTGATGCGATACCATCGTTTTCTCCCTTCACAACAGAATAGAATATTCTCGATTTGATTTGAGACTGGACTAGCTAAATTAGCTATGCTCACTAATGTCCTGTATTAAACTATGAAAGCCATCAGCTAAATCATATAGCTAAATGTCAATCCATTTTGCCTATGCAATGGAAATCACTGCTAGACTGGTCGCTACATTCAGCAAAGTAAACATGTTTGTCTGTTTGTTCTATCTTTGACCAACATTAGCTAACTTAAGCTAACTAACATTAGCAAATAAAAGTAACTAAACCTGGTAGCCATCTATTCCACCATTGTCTGGAAAACACACTCTTAATAAAAATTGAATTGTCGATATACGTAGCTAACTCAGTTTTGGAGTGTCTTTGGTTGGTTAGTTAGTTCTCAGCTGGCTAGCAATCTTGCTGCCAATTTAGCGATGCTAACTAACTAACTAACTAACAGCAAGCTGACAATATTAAAATGTCTATGTTAGGTGTGCTAAGATAACCAGTCTAATAGAGATCAATACAATTAGTGGGGTGGTTAAATTGTGTATTAGTGTATGTTTTGTTGTAGGTGGTATATAATCTGATTGCACCAGCATGTGCTTTCAACCCCAATCTCTGCACAAGGTGAAGGTAAATTGGCAAAAATGTTTACAACATGACGGCTAAGATAGCTCAATTTACAGTAAGCATGGCATAAACATAAATTGGGTAGTGTTTTTAAGGGTTTGTGTTTGTGTTATGGGTTTACATGTGGTTAGAGGTAGCCTGAGTACCTTCCAGACCATGTAATCAATACAACCCCCTCATTCTTCTACCTTCTGTAGCCCCACAGCTATTCACTTTGTTGACTGATCTTTCCTGTCAAAAGCAGCTCCCAATGTCCCTCATTGTCCCTAAACAATACACTAGTCTGTCTCTAAACACTTAGGTCCCAAACGGTTGACACCTTTACCAACAAAGGCCTGTTGCCCTATGTCCGTTCCACAAATGGTATAAAATGGTAACCACAACCATGTCTTTCCATTACCAGCAAATATTCTGCAAGAGATCCAAACAGTTGGTGGTTAAGGTCTATGTGCCCTACACCACTTCTGTCAGTCTAATCCAGCTGTCTGTACACCAAAGACTGGACAAGACCACAAGCACTCTACTTCCACAGCCCAACATGCCAAACACCATTACCAGTATTCCAAACACCATTACCAGTGTTCCAAAGATGGATAAAGGACAATGAAATACATATGGATATTTTTGATCAATTCTCAAAAATGTTCTGCCTTTATGGTTTCACATAAGATATGTATATAGGCTGTACAAGGTTCTGTAGTTCTGTTAGACATTCAGATATATCCAAACAATGTTTATTTGTCAAAATCTAAAATACAGGGGAGTATACAATTTTTATGCTAACTCAAAAAGAGAACTGGGTATTCAAGAAGAATGTAACATAAAAGTAACATACAAAAAATAAAGAATGAACAGTGTAGTACAGTTCAGCGTGTCTCAGGTGTACTAAAGTGCAGAGAACTGTAATTACACATTGTCACAACAGATAATTTGATTTAAACCAAATATTTTAGTTATCCATTTCTGCAAGTGACATTATAGGTACTGTTTGGTGTAGAAGAGATCATTTTCGACCAACCTTAGCTTGGCGATACTATAATTTGTCCTTGATTCGTGGAGACAGAAGTGACCAGGGTCAAAAAAAAATATCAGTAGGAGTATGTTTTGAAGGGTATGTCCTATATCTGAGAGATAGAAGAATGTTCCGATTTTTTTTGTGACCCATATTCAACCTCTTTTTGGCACTAAAGTACTTCCATAACTGTTTTTAACTGGTACCTTCAGATGAGTCTTACGAGGCTTGTTGGTGTTGTAGAGCAAAACAAGTTATTGAGAGTCTCATCTTTCGATGGTGGGGTCATTAGTTTGTAGACCAAACTGTTTGGACGCCACAGGCATTTTCGTGAGAAGACCGATTTTCGGGATGTCTCCTAATCTGACAAACACTGCCGTAAATCTGCCACCTTTCACTGCAGATGAGGAATCCAGCTATCTGGCGGATACGGTGGGTTGAGATGCAGCCCATGCAAAAAAATATATATCTCTAGCTTAAACAGATGGATTTTAATAGGTATTTTTTATGATGCTAATTCAATTTCCACTCGGGTGCAACATCTTTTAGAGTGTGGCCTTTGTCACTTTGACATCATATCTGTCTTTCCTCCTGACAATGATGTAGTCAATCAAGTGCCAATGTTTGGACAGTGGGTGCATGTTGTTTTCTTGCGGTTGCGTAGTTGGAAGATTGTGTTTGTGATGAGTAGGTCATGCTCAGCACATGTCCTTAGTAACAACAGATTGTGTTTGTGATGAGTAGGTCATGCTCAGCACATGTCCTTAGTAACAAAAGATTGTGTTTGTGATGAGTAGGTCATGCTCAGCACATGTCCTTAGTAACAAAAGATTGTGTTTGTGATGAGTAGGTCATGCTCAGCACATGTCCTTAGTAACAACAGATTGTGTTTGTGATGAGTAGGTCATGCTCAGCACATGTCCTTAGTAACAAAAGATTGTGTTTGTGATGAGTAGGTCATGCTCAGCACATGTCCTTAGTAACAAAAGGCCATTGCTGTTGCATTTGCCAACGCCATGTGTACCTATTATCCTATTCCATGACTGATGGTCTGTGCCAACTCTGGCATTGAAGTCGCCAAGAATGGTGAGTTCCTCTGTTCTGGGAACAGCAGCAATTGCAGACTCCAGTTCACCATATAACTTGTTTTTGACTTCATCAGGATAGTAAAGGTTTGTGCATAAGCACTGATGAAGTAATGTTTTTTATTCGACCGCTGTGGTCGGATCCCTTCTAGCTTCGGTAGGCAAGCCACAGTAAAGTGAATCAGAGATTATGTAGGACACCTTTTCTAGCCCCTTCCTCATGCTGGGGAGGTGAGCAGTGTAATCCTGATTAGGGATGCTCAGACGCTCAGTCTGCTGCCAAGCTCCACTGCCTCTTCAGTCCAGTGAAAAGCGACCCGATAACCTGAACCTCCTGCGTGTGGACCCATGGCTACAGCTTTCAGTGGATCCACACCTGCTGTTCTTCATTCACTGAATGCCACATGACTTTGGGTGATGGTGTCATGACTTGCGCTTTGAATTGGATTTAAGTGAGAGAGGGTTACGCAGCTTCGACCTTACTCTCTCATCCAGACTCAGCTGTACCCAGTGGCAAGACAGTGTCTAGATAGATGGAAATAATGCTGGGTGCAGTGGATGGTCTGAGGAGACGCAGTGGCGGGTTTAGGTATAGGCGGCACGGGGCACTCGCACCCAAAATATTGGAATGGTGACATTTGCGCAATCAGTTTTCTATCGCTCATTTGCACGTCACGTCAATGATATAATTTCACCGTGTGGGGGACCCTGATTCTAGTTTGTGAGCTAGGCAAGCTACTACCTGGGAAGGTCTCCCACTCAGAAGTACGAGATGGGGAGGGCGGCTGGGGTAGGTTGTCCTCAGGTCTCCCCACTGGAAGCCCGAGGTAGGGGGAGCGGGGGAATCTATCAAATCTCTAACTTTGTACAGTTCTAATGCAATTAGTAAAATCAGTCACAGTACGAAAGGTTACCAAATAAACCACAATTCATTCGTAATACTGTGAATATATAGTTTTACAGACATATTGTTGTATTTTTTATTGGTTTATGTGAAATCATTAAGAGTAATATAAAAACAGTCTGCACACCGCCAAGGTCAATTGGTTTAGTCTTGACTCTTGGTTGACAATGTTGGGGGATCGGTAATGTATTGATATTCAAGTGCCAAATCAACACAAATGTGTTTCTATTTGTCTTTGTCACTTCTTTTTGATATTTATGAGTCTTTTTATATATTTATATAGTTTTTAATGTTATGATTATTTATTTGTGTTGTTCCAAACGTCTGAATAAAAATTACAGTTAGTGCAGAATGGTTCTTTTCTTTTTTGTTGGCGTGGGGGGGGCTGAACTGGGGGTTCGCCCAGGGAGCCATACAAGCTAGAACTGCCATTGCTTCCGATGGTATTTATCCACCAAGGGTTCCACAGACCCAAACTCAGACACTGAGTTTTCCGGGTTAGTTAATCGCCGCCCAGGGTTCGGCATTGGCAGCTACTGGCAGTACCAACTCACCAGGTGCAAGATGGAAAGCACCTGATGTGTGCCTACGGTATTAACTACAGTGTTGCTACTAGTTGAACACACAGCTGGCCAGACACCCAAACACACACACACACACACACACACACACACACACACACACACACACACACACACACACACACACACACACACACACACACACACACACACACACACACACACACACACACACACACACACACACATCTCTTTATGAGACATAAAGCATTGACAATGTCCCTTTTTACTGCTACTTGCTGGCACGGTAACACCAGACTAATGAAGTCACACACTGACAGAATATTAATAACATCAAGCCAATTACAGGGCTCAGTTCATTTACATATGAGAGGGTGGGGGGCACTCCCTACAGTGCCCCCCAAACACTGGCTTCATACATCACCAGACACAGTGGGTTGATTGTGTCACAAGAGGCTGGTGAGAGGAGCTACAGGAGGATGGCAAAAAAAAAATAAACTAGGCAAGTCAGTTCAGTTCAGAACACATTCTTATTTACAATGACAGCCTACCAGGGACAGTGGGTTAACTGCCTTGTTCAGGGGCAGAATGACAGATGTCAGCTCAGGGATTTGATCTAGCAACATTTCGGTTACTAGCCTAACGCTCTAACCACTAGGCTACCTGCCACCCCATTGTAATGGCTGGAATAGACTCAATGTTAAAACATGTTGTTTCCATGTGTTATATGTGTTTGGTACCAATCCATTGATTCCATTCCAGCCAATGAGCCCATCCTCTACTAGCTCCTCCCACCAGCCTCCTATGGTACGTGTGTGTGTGTATGTGTGTGTCATTGAATGACAGTGTTTCATTAGCACTTCACTTCCTATCACAACATCCATACATGGCTGCCTATAACCATACTGTACGGAACATTGAACTATGAGTCTGTACACTGCTGCCTGTCCTCTCCTCTCCTGTGGGGTTAGTCAGTGTACTATCTCTCAGGTAATCAGTGATGTATACAATTTCTGTGGTGTTCTACATCACCGCTAAACTCACACACACTTGATCATATACAGTACATTGTACAGAGCAGCTAAACTGGACACACACACACACACACTCACACGCACACACACACACACATGCGCACACGCGCACACACACACACAGTGAAATGTGTAATAAAGGTCATTAGTCTGTAAACAATAAACTGCAGGCCCATTCAGACTAAATCACAGGAAGCAGGGAAGGGCACGTCTTTTTTCTACAGCCACACTCAATTAATCAGTGGACTAATAGGAAACACAAATATAATGAACTGTTTTTAGCCAGACGTAACATAAATACATGAATACAGCAACCTATATTTAACTACTTTAAATGATTTATATTGTTGACTCCAATGCTTCCCACAGTTGTGTCAAGTTGGCTGGATGTCCTTTGGGTGGTGGACCGTTCTTGATACACACAGGAAACTGTTGAGCGTGAAAAACCCATCAGAGTTGCAGTTCTTGACACAAACTGTCGTGCCTGGCACCTACTACCATACCCGGTTCAAACACACTTAAATCTTTTGTCTTGCCTATTCACCCTCTGAATGTGACACATACACAATCCACGTCTCAATTGTCTCAAGAAGGCTTAAAGACTTAAACATATTTGTTTAACCTGTCTCCTCCCCTTCATCTACGCTGATTGAAGTGGATTTAACAAGTGACCTGGTTAGTCTATATCATGGAAAGAGCAGGGTTTTTTAATGTTTTGTATACTCAGTGTGTAATGAATGGTTCTTATTGAAAACCACAACGTAATAGAGAACTGATGAGGACTTACAAAACAATGAAAGGACAGATATTCATTTTGGACAGCCAACGTAATGATTAGGTCCAGCCATATGTAAAAGCTAAACTCAAAGTGCCAATGCTCTCTCTCAAAGTGCCAATACACACACACACACACACACACACACACACACACACACACACACACACACACACACACACACACACACACACACACACACACACACACACACACACACACACACACACACACACACACACACACACACACACATACACACTTGTCCTCGTTGTAAATCAGAGTGAGTTCTGGGCAGAGTGGAAAGCAACAGGATGTGACTGGTTGTATAGATCTACAGGTCATAGGGGAGTCAATGCGGAGTGTGTTAGACCAGTTGGGGGTGGTGTATCATCTAGCAGGCTGCTCAGGGATTCATCACACTGTATTGTTTACAACCATACACCTTCCTTGTGATTCTACATTGATCCACTTTCTGATACACCACAATTGACATAGGACCCTTCCCAATTGGTTCACTTTCCTATCATTCAGAGCCATTTTATCTACCTGTGATTCAGACTCCCCTTTGCATTTGAGTTGAAATCACTCTGCTGTGATGCAGTTGGTTCTCCTGACTGTGTGTGGACGGTTGTGTGTAGATTTTCCAGACTGTGTTGTTGTGACTGAGCCAGAACAGCTGATGAGTCACCTCATCCCACCCTGAACGGAGGGGGTTGTAATCAGGGAGGAGAGCTCTGAGCGAGGGTTAATGAATGCAGGTCACATTGATCTGCCTCTATGCGCGCGCGCGAGGAGCAGTACAGAGAGGAGCATAGAGGAGCAGTACAGATGTTGACATTACACAACAAGTGAGATACCACAATGGGAAATGGGAATAGTTGTTAGCAGAAAAGCAAATTAATTATCTCAATGAGCTTATGCATACCATCCTGCATACCACTGCTGGCTTGCTTCTGAAGCTAAGCAGGGTTGGTCCTGGTCAGTCCCTGGATGGGAGACCAGATGCTGCTGGAAGTGGTGTTGGAGGGCCAGTAGGAGGCACTCTTTCCTCTGGTCTAAAAAATATCCCAATGCCCCAGGGCAGTGATTGGGGACACTGCCCTGTGTAGGGTGCCGTCTTTCGGATGGGATGTTAAACGGGTGTCCTGACTCTCTGAGGTCATTAAAGATCCCATGGCACTTATCGTAAGAGTAGGGGTGTTAACCCCGGTGTCCTGGCTAAATTCCCAATCTGGCCCTCAAACCATCATGGTCACCTAATAATCCCCAGTTTACAATTGGCTCATTCATCCCCCTCCTCTCCCCTGTAACTATTCCCCAGGTTGTTGCTGCAAATGAGAACGTGTTCTCAGTCAACTTACCTGGTAAAATAAATAAATAAATAAAATCAAGTCTCCATGTGTCAGTCAAGGTTTTTCATCACCAATGTGTGTTTTACCAAACCACCTCTTTTACACTAACAGCTTGGCAGTACCCCAATACATCTGTGTTGTCTGTATGTAGCATCAGTGCTAGCTGTAGATAGGATCACAGTAGTAGCAGCTGCATCAGTAGACCTCTGTAGCGATAACATCACTCTAGTCTGTTGGCACAGTCCTGCAAGCCTTCCTCCTGCCTCACACTCACCCTTCACTGTTACCGCTAAAACACACATACACACATGCTCACACGAGCAAAAACACACACACAGTCACCAGCCTCATTGCCTGAAACATTTAATTTCCACTCTCATCCGGACATATGGGGAATGGTGAAACGCCCAATATTTACACACTCAAAGATCCCCCGTCCCCCCAAAAAATGTCCTGTAAACCTTCATCACCCCTTCCCCTTCCTTGCCCTTGTGTATCACTGACTAACCCCCCTCCCCACACACCCCTCATCCAATTCTACCTCTCCACCACAAACCACAGACCTCAGTCCACCAAGCATTATCATATCAGCTATGTTTATGACAGTTCTGCTATGATAGATATGCTATGTCTCGCACTTTAATATGTCATCCTCAGTGATTTTGTTATGAGTGTTATAAAACTGTCAAATAAACGAAATTGAACTAAATCCTGAACGTGACTCGATTTGTGACCCAGATTCTTGAGAACATCCAGTAAATCTGTGAGGTGTTAGAGAAATAATTTGAGCCGATATTACACCACCTAAGTTTGCTAAGAGTTTAGGAGACTCTTTCCATACAATTATAGCACACAGGTACTTTGAAATCTGGTGGGAGCTTGTAATCTGGTTCACACAGAGAGGAGGCTGAGACTGGAATACGATTAGGAATATTTATTCTGGACAATGTATCTTTTAAAATTTACCCAGGTAAAAGGATATTGATGTGACTTTGTCTATCAGTCTATATGATATTGTCGGGAATAATAGCAATTCCACATGCTCAAGGACAAAACCAACAAATCAATAGAACAAATCAGTAAGTCTGCCAAGTACTGAAGAAGAAACAGTTCAAAATTATATCTACATGTAAAACCCACTGTCGCTCCCACTGCTCGCTCACTCTGCTTGCTCAACCCAGATCTTAAGCTAGAGATATCTGTTTTTTTGCATGGGCTGCATCTCAGTACACCGCATCTGACAATGTCACCCTTCCACATCTGCAGTGAAAGGTGGCAGAGCTAGAGCTGTGTTTGTCAGACCATGAGACATCGCAAAAAATGGTTCACCATGGTGTTCTCCGTTTTGCCAATTGTTTGGTTTCACAAAACTAGACTATAGATGGGTACGAGTTAAAACATTTTATCAACGTATACACTGTATAAAGAGAGAGTTAAATATGCCTGAAAAGGCACTAAAACTCAAAATAGCGGGAATAGACAGGACACTGCGCTCCCAGCTGCTCTATCAGGACAGCCCATTGCTCCTGTTTATGCATTCGGAATGTATTCAGAACCCTTCCCTCTTTCCAAATTTTGTTACGTTACAGCCGTTGTTATGTTTTCCAATGTCTTTGAGTAGCCCAGCCTGAGCCTGGACTTGAACCCAATCGAGACCTGAAAATAGCTGTGCAGCGACGGTCTCCATCCAACATGACAGAGCTTGAGAGGATCTGCAGAGAAGAAGGGGAGAACATCCCCCAACACAGGTGTGCCAAGCTAGAAACGTCATCAAATCAAGTGTTATTGTGGTAGAGAAATGCTTGTAATACCCAAGAAGACTTGAGGCTGTAATCGCTGCCAAAGGTGCCTCAACAAAGTACTGAGTAAAGGCTCTGAATACTCATGTAAATGTCATATTCAGTTTTTTATGTGTTAATGCATTTGCAAAAATGTCAAATCATCTGTTTTCGCTTTGTCATTATAAGGTATTGTGTGTTGAATGATGAGGCAAAACAAATATTGCATACATTTTAAAATTAAGCTGTAACGTAACAGAATGTGGAAACACTCAATGGGTCTGAATACTTTCCGAATGCACTACCTACATTCAGCACGCTACGAACACTCTGACCCATTACACTACAAAAACAACTCACTGGGTTAGACATAGATTTGAACCTGCGACCAATCTAACCTCTGAGCTACCTGCTGCCTCCAGACCTCCCTACAACCATGCCAGCCTCTATATAAACCTACTGTATACCAAATCATAAGGCTTTACTCTGTACACTCCCTCTGTAGGTGATAAATGTTCCTCCCATGCCTCATTTAACACACTGAACAGAGGCCAGTAAACTCCAAATAACTATAAAGACTTGGAACACCCCTTGGTGAACCTGCCCCTCACCTACACTGGCGTAGGGACTGCTGATGCATGGAACACAGAGGACGGAGAGAAGAAGAATGAGAGGGAGAGTGTATGAGATATATTCAGTGTTCTATGTGACCTTTCCATGTTCATAGCCCCTGTAATGTTATTAACAGGGCAGTCACAGCCTCAGCCATGACCATCAATTAGAGCCTTTTGCCAGCACACACACTGCCTCACCTCAGAGGAGCTCTCTCTCTCTCTTTCCATCTCTCTCCATCTCTTCAGCTATCCTTCTCCCCCCTCCCTCCTGTACCTAACAGATTTAACATACACTATACACTGCATTTGGAAAGTAATCAGACCCCTTGACGTTTTCCACATTTTGTTACATTACAGCATTAATCTAAAATGGATTAAATAAAATAAAAATTGCAGCAATCTGCACACAATATCCCATAATGATACAGCAAAAAGTGTTTTTTATAAATGTTTGCAAATGTATTACAAATGAAAACATAAATACCTTATTTACATAACTATTCAGACCCTCTGCCCTGCTAGAGCTGCCCAGGTCAATTGTAAGTGCTGTTATTGTGAAGTGGTAAAGCCTAGGAGCAAAAACGGCTCAACCGCAAAGTGGTAGGCCACACAAGCTCACAGAAGAGGACTGCCACTCACTACTGAGTTCCAAACTGCCTCTGGAAACAACGTCAGCACAATAACTCTTCATGGGGAGCTTCATCAAATGGTTTTCCATTGCCGAGCAGCTGTACACAAGCTTAATAAGATCACCATGCGCAATGCCAAGTATCGGTTGGATTGGGGTAAAGCATGCCGCCATTGGACTCTAGAGCAGTGGAAACGCATTCTCAAGGAGTGATGAATCATGCTTCACCTTCTGGCAGTCCGATGGACGAATCTGGGTTTGGCGGATGCCAGGAGAACACTACCTGCCCCAATGCATAGTGCCAACTGTAATGATTAGTGGAGGAGGAATAATGGTCTGGGGCTGTTTTTCATGGTTTGGGCTAGGCCGCTTATTTCTAGTGAAGGGAAATCTTAACGCTACAGCATACAATGACATTCTAGACAATTCTGTGATTCCAACTTTGTGGCAACAGTTTGGTGAAGTCCCTTTCTTGTTTCAGCATGACAATGCCCCTGTGCATAAAGCGAGGTTCATACATACTGTATATGTTTTGTCAAGATTGGTGTGGAAGAACTTGACTGGCCTGCACAGAGCCCTGACTTCAACCCCATCAAAACCTTTGGGATGAATTGGAATGGCGACTGTGAGCCAGGCCTAATTGCCCAACATCAGTGCCCGACCTCACTAATGCGCTTGTGGCTGAATGGAAGCAAGTCCCAGCAGCAATGTTCCAACATCTAGTGGAAAGCCCATGATTTTGGAATGAGATGTTCGATGAGCAGGTTTCCACATACAGTACTTCTGGTCATGTAGTGTACTTCAACATCTTCTAGTATTTTACGTAACAGAGAATTATTACACAACCACAGTGTATTACACAATTATAACACATCATTGCAATACCATTTGGATGTGGTATAATTACAAAAGTTCGTTATCAAATAAAATATCACAATACAGTGCAGAGCGTTTAATTTGCCGCTGGGGGGCAAGGAGACTCCCAGCTCCACTAAAACCATTGACAATTATTTGGTTGTAATATCTTCTCCCATTGAACAGCACAGTCAAAGTTCCAAAGGCTGGGCCTAGTATAGTGTCTAAGAGATCATACAATATGTTTTGTTGTGATTTCTGTGTTGTTGATGTAAATAATATTTGTTGGTCCGGGGTGTGTAATGAGGAGCAAACTTGACACATTCATGAAATTGCTTATCCCAGTTACTAATAAGCAGGCACCCATCTAGAAAACTGTGGATGATGAGGAATTTAAGAAAGGTAAGGTTGAGAGGGATGAGGCAAAAGGAATAAAAAATATGTCTGGCTGCACAACCGATTGGCAAATGCACTGCAAATTGACAAATAATTTGACTAAACTTAATAAAAAGAAGAATAAACTACAATATGAAACAAAGATAAATTACATAAAGAATGATAGTAAAAAACTTTGGAGCACCTCCAATAACATTTTGGGAAAAAAGGTGGCTCAGTCATCACAAAACCGACTGATATTGCCAACTAATTTAATGATTTTTTTCAATGGCAAGATTAGCAAACTTAGGCATGACATGCCAACAACAAACACTGACACTACATATCCAAGTATATTTAACCAAATTATGAAAGACAAGCATTGTAATCTTTAATTCCTTAAAGTGAGTGTGGAAGAGGTGAAAACATTTATATTGTCAATCAACAATGACAAGCCACCGGGGTCTGACAACATAGATGGAAAATGACTGAGGATAATAGCGAACGATATTGCCACTCTTATTTGCTAGATCTTCAATTTAAGTCTACTATAAAGTGTGTGCCCTCAGGACTGGAGGGAAGCAAAAGTCATTCAGCTTCCATAGAATAGTGAAGTCCCCTTTACTGGCTCAAATAGCCGACCAATCAGCCTGTTACCAATCCTTAGTAAAATTGTGTTTGACCAGATACAATGCTATTTTACAGTAAACAAATTGACAACAGACTTTCAGCACACTTATAGGAAAGGACATTCAACAAGCACAGCACTTACACAAATGACTGATGATTGGCTGAGAGAAATTGATGATAAAAAGATTGTGAGGGCTGTTTTATTAGACTTCAGTGCAGCTTTTGACATTATTGATCATGATCTGCTGCTGGAAAAAAACATATGTGCTATGGCTTTACATCCCTAGCTAAATTGTGGATAAAGAGTTACCTGTCTAACAGAACACAGAGGGTGTTCTTTAATGGAAGCCTCTCCAACACAATCCAGGTAGAATCTGGAATTCCCCAAGGCAGCTGTCTAGGCCCCTTACTTTTTTCAATCTTTACTAACGACATGCCACTGACTTTGAGTAAAGCCAGTGTGTTTATGTACAGTATGGGGATGACTCAACACTATACACGTCAGCTACTACAGCGACTGAAATTACTGAAACACTTAACAAAGAGCTGAAGTTAGTTTCAGAATGGGTGGCAAGGAATAAGTTAGTCCTAAATATTTAAAAAACTAAAAGCATTATATTTGGGCAAAATTATTCACTATACCCTATAGCCACGAACCTCAACTAAATATTGTAATAAATAATGTGGAAAATGAGCAGGTTGAGGTGGACAAAACATATTGATAAAACAGAAGCTAAAATGGGGAGAAGTCTGTCCCTGTCACATTCTGACCTCAGTTAATTTTTAATGTCTTTATTTTAGTTTGGTCAGGGCGTGAGTTGGGGTGGGCATTCTATGTTGTTTTTCTATGTTTTTGTTCTGTAGGTAATTTTCTATGTGTTTGGCCTAGTATGGTTCTCAATCAGAGGCAGGTGTCAGTCGTTGTCTCTGATTGGGAGCCATATGTAGATAGCCTGTTTTTCACTGTGTTTTGTGGGTGATTATTTTCTGTTCTGTGTTTTGCTTCACCGTACAGGACTGTTCGTTTTGTCGTTTTATTGTTTTTGTTCAGTGTTCAGTATTCATATTAAAACAATATAGACACTTGCCACGCTGCGCATTGGTCCCCCTCTTCTTCCACCCATGACGAGCGTTACAGAATCACCCACCAACCAAGGACCAAGCAGCGTGGTATCGGGCAGCAGCGAGTTCTGGACTCCTGGACATGGGAGGAGATTTTGGACGGAAAAGGACCCTGGGCACAGGCTGGGGAATATCGCCGCCCCAAGGCAGAGCTGGAGGCAGCGAAAGCTGAGCGGCGGCGATATGAGGAGGCAGCACGGCAGCGCGACAGGCACGAGAGGCAGCCCCCCCCAAAAAATTGTGGCAGAGTCAGGTTGGAGACCTGAGCCCACTCCTCGTGCTTATCGTAAGCAGCGTTGTACTGGTCAGGCACCGCGTTATGCGGTTAAGCGCACGGTGTCGCCAGTACGCGCCCATACCCCGGTGCGCTATAGGACAGCCCCCCGAAAGTGTCACGCGAGTGTGAGCATCCAGCCAGGGTGTATTGTGCCGGCTCAGCGTATCTGGTCTCCGGTACGTCGTTTCGGTCCAGGGTATCCTGCGCCGGCTCTGCATGCTGTGTCACCGGGGCGCTGGGAGGGTGCAGTGCGTCCTATGCCTGCGCTCCGCTCGTGCCGGGCGAATGTGGGAGTTGAACCTAAGGGAGAGGTGCGCGTAGTATGCACTAGATCTCCAGTGCTCACCTACAGCCCGGTTCAAACTGTGCCTGCACTCTGGAGGGTCCGGGCTAGAGTAATCATCCAGCCTGGGGGAGTGGTACCAAGGCTGCACACCAGAGCTCCAGTGCTCCCCCACAGCCCGGTCCTTCCGGTGCCTCCTCCAAGCACCAGGCCTCCTGTAGGTCTCCCCAGCCTGGTGGGTCCTGTGGCAGCCCCACGCACCAGGCTGTCTCTCCGTCTCCTCCCTCCAGGTTCTCTCTCCAGGCCTGAGCCGCCCGTCTGTCCTGAGCCGCCTGAGCCGCACCTCTGTCCTGAGCCGCCCGTCTGTCCTGAGCCGCCCGTCTGTCCTGAGCCGCCTGAGCCGCCCTTCAGTCAGGAGCCGCCTGAGGCGCCCTTCAGTCAGGAGCCGCCTGAGCCGCCCTTCAGTCAGGAGCCGCCTGAGCCGCCCTTCAGTCAGGAGCCGCCTGAGCCGCCCTTCAGTCAGGAGCCGCCTGAGCCGCCCTTCAGTCAGGAGCCGCCTGAGCCGCCCTTCAGTCAGGAGCCGCCTGAGCCGCTCTTCAGTCAGGAGCCGCCTGAGCCGCCCTTCAGTCAGGAGCCACCCTTCAGTCCAGAGGCGCCCTTCAGTCCAGAGGCGCCCGTCAGTCCATAGGCGCCCGTCAGTCCATAGGCGCCCGTCAGTCCAGGCGCCCCTCAGTCCAGAGGCGCTCCTCAGTCCAGTGGTGCCCTCTACTAGGGTCTCCAATCCGGAGTCGGTGGAGAGGTTCGCTACTCCTAAGGTGCCACATAAGTGGGCCGAGACTATGGTGGAGTGGGGTCCACGTCCCGCTCCAGAGACGCCACCACGGTAAATGCCCACCCAGACCCTCCCCTATAGGTTCAGGTTTTGCGGCCTGAGTCCGCACCTTTGGGTGGGTGGGTGGGGTGGGGGTGGGGGGGGGGGGTACTGTCACGTTCTGACCTTAGTTCCTTTTTTATGTCTTTATTTTTAGTTTGGTCAGGGCGTGAGTTGGGGTGGGCATTCTATGTTGGTTTTCTATGTTTTTGTTCTGTAGGTAATTTTCTATGTGTTTGGCCTAGTATGGTTCTCAATCAGAGGCAGGTGTCAGTCGTTGTCTCTGATTGGGAGTCATATTTAGGTATCCTGTTTTTCATTGTGTTTTGTGGGTGATTATTTTCTGTTCTGTGTTTTGCTTCACCGTACAGGACTGTTCGTTTTGTCGTTTTATTGTTTTTGTTCAGTATTCGTATTAAAACAATATGGACACTTACCACGCTGCGCATTGGTCCTCCTCTTCTTCCACCCACGACGAGCGTTACAGTCCCTAATAAAGCGATGCTCTACCTTCTTAACATCACCATCAACAAGGCAGGTCCTACAGGCTCTAGTTTCGTCGCACCTGGACTACTGTTCGGTAGTGTGGTCAGGTGCCACAAAGAGGGACTTAGGAAAATTGCAATTGGCTCAGAACAGGGCAGCACGGCTGGCCCTTGGATGTACACAGAGCTACCATTAATAATATGTATGTCAATCTCTTCTGGCTGTGGAGGAGAGATTGACTTCCTCACTACGTATTTGTGAGAGGTATTGACATGTTGAAAGCACCAAGCTGTCTGTTTAAATGACTAGCACACAGCTCAGACACCCATGCATACTCCACAAGACATGCCACCAGAGGTCTCGTCACAGTCCCCAAGTCCAGAACAGACTATGGGAGGCGCACAGTACTACTGGCCATGACTACATGGAACTCTATTCTACATCAGGTAAGAATCAGAATCAGATTTTAAAAAAAACAGATAAAAAAACTCCTTATGGAACAGCGGAGACTGTGAAGAAACACATACATAGGCACAGACACATGCACACACACGATAACATCCACACTATACACACACGTACACATGGATTTTGTGTTGTAGATATGTGGTAGTGGAGTAGGGGTCTGAGGGCACACACTTAGTGTGTTGTGAAATCTGTTATGAATGTATTGTAATGTTTTTAAAATTGTATAACTGCCTTAATTTTGCCGGAACCAATGAAGAGAAGCTAATGCATTGGCAGCAGCTAATGGGGATCCATAATTAATACAAATACAAATAGTCAGAACATTTCTTTTAAAATATTATTCCATGCGAAACAATTGTGCAGATTTAGCTCTATCACCAGAGTAAAACAGCAAGTAATTGCATGCTTTTCATGATCAGTAAACATCAGTTGATCATTTCATTTCAGATAGGTCACAGTAGCCATTAATTGGATATTTGAGTGATATGAAATAAAAGTTAACTATACCTGGCAAGTATGAGTGGTTTAGGTTAATTTCCCATCCTTTGTGGGCTCTGCCTGTTAAGCAGTTAGCAGAAGGGCACATTTGCTGATGTACTGTTAGCTGATCATGTATACTTTTCTACCTGTAGAAACTTTGTTTTGGCTAAACATATAAGTAGACCTAATGTACCTTTTTAGTAGCCATCGGAGAGTATTCAGACCCCTTGACTTTTTCCACATTTCGTTACGTTTACAGCCTTATTCTAAAATGAATGAAATAAATACAAATTCCTCAGCAATCTACACACAATACCCCATAATGACAAAGCAAAATGTATAAAATACAAACAACAGAAATACCTTATTTACATAAGTATTCAGACACTTTGCTATGAGACTCAAAATTGAGCTCAGGTGCATCCTGTTTCCATTGATCATTTCATAGATTTTTACAACTTGATTGGAGTCCAGCTGTGTTAAGATTGGACATGATTTGGAAAGGCACACTCCTGTCTATATAAGGTCCCACAGTTGACAGTGTGTCAGAGCAAAAACCAAGCCATGAGGTCAAAGGAATTGTCCGTAGAGCTCCGAGTTCAAGATGGTGCCGGAGGGGAGGGCTGCCGTCTTAGCTTTTCTTAACCAATCATGATATTTTGTTAGTTGTTTTGCGTCGTTCATAATTTGTTTGGTACATAATGTCGCTGCTACCGTCTCTTATGACCGAAAAGAGCTTCTGGACATCAGAACTGGGATTACTCACCTCAAATTGGACGAGGAGTTCTTCTTCAATGAGTCGGATGCGAGGGATATGCTACAGACACCCGACCAGGCCCAGATCCACGTGATTCGCTGGAAAAGGAAACATAGGTTTCGCGGAAAGAGATCAGGATGCCTTGTGAGGATCAGGTGACGAGTGACTAATCTGCCCTTGCCTTCCGTTCTACTAGCTAACGTTCAATCGCTGGAAAATAAATGGGACAAACTTAAAGCACATATATCCCACCAACGGGACATTAAAAACTCGGTTTCACCGAATCGTGGCTGAACAATAACATTAAGAACATACAGCTGGCGGGTTATACACTCTATCGGCAGGACAGAACAGCAGCCTCTGGTAAGACATGGGGCAGGGGCTAATGCATATTTGTAAACAATAGCTGGTGCCTGATATCTAAGGAAGTCTCAAGCTTTTGCTCACCTGAGGTAGAGTATCTCATGATAAGCAGTAGAGAGTTTTCATTTGAATTTTTCGTAGCTGTCTACATTCCACCACAGACCGAGGCTGGCACTAAAACTGCACTCAATGAGCTGTATTCCGCCTTAAGCAAACAGGAAAACGCTCATTCAGAGGTGGTGCTCCTAGTGGTCGGGGACGTTAATGCAGGGAAACTCTAATCAGCTTTACCTAATTTCAAATTCTGGACCACCTTTACTCCACACACAGACACATGTACAAAGCTCTCCCTCACCCTCCATTTGGCAATTCTGACCATAACTCTATCCTCCTGATTCCTGCTTATAAGCTAAAAATTCAAGCAGGACACACCAGTGACTCGGTCAATAAAAAAGTGGTCAGATGAAGCAGATGCTAAGCTACAGGACTGTTTTGCTAGCACAGACTGGAATATGTTCCCGGGATTCGTCAATGGCATTAACCTCTCTGTGATATAGGGGGTGCTGTTTCGACTTAGGGAAAATTGGTCTCCAAATTAAACTGCCTAGTACTCAATTCTTGCTCGTACAATATGCATATTATTGTTATTATTGGATAGAAAACACTCTCTAGTTTCTATAACCGTTGGAATTATGTCTCTGAGTGAAACAGAACTCATTCTACAGCACTTTTCCTGCCAGGGAGTGAGATTGCAGAAATCTTGGCCCCTGCTCCCAGGTCAGTTCATAAGTCCCTGTGAATGCTATGATGCTACAAACACTGTCTACGCCTTCCTCTAGATGTCAGTAAGCGGGGAGATTTTGAATGGAGTGGATTGCGCAATCCGGCTCTATAAATAGACCCTGGAGCGGAAAGAACGTCCTTTTCAACAGTGGGCTCGACGCAGAGTGGTCGTCGGACTGGCCTCCTTCCAAGCTTTTTTATAGCCACTTATATATCGCCGGTCATGTTTTTATTCGTTATAGGTGTTAAAGACATCATAAGGTAGTTAATTTAAACCGTTTTATAGCAATTTATATCCGTTTAGTGCGATTTTGAGGCATTTCTTTGTTATGCACTTTGAAGCGCTGGGCACGTTTCCAGTACCGGTCGAACGTTAGTGGCCATTTCGACAAGACAAGAGGACATCTTTCGACCAAAAGACGATTAGACCAGAGAAAGGATACATTGCCCAAGATTCTGATTGAAGATCAGCTCATAGTAAGAACTATTTTTGATGATAAATCGTTATTCTGTGGAAAAATGTCAAACGCATAAGCCGCCATTTTGTTTTGTGTAGCTTCGCTTGGCGAACCCTGTATTGCACAGTAAGGATAATTTTAGAAATGTAATTCAGCGATTGCATTAAGAACTAATTTGTCTTTCGATTGCTGTCCACCCTATATTTTTTAGTAAAGTTTATGATTAGTTTAGATTAGTTATACGCTAGGTCACTGTCCAAAATGGCGCCCGACATTTTCAGCCCGGGTTGGCTACTATTCTCATTGTATAACCACGTCTTTTTGTGGCTAAATATGCACATTTTCAAACAAACTCTATATGTATGTTGTAATATGATGTTACAGGAGTGTCATCGGAAGAATTCTGAGAAGGTTAGTGAAAAAATTAATATATTTTGGCGATGATAACGATATCGCTCTCTTTGGCTTGAATCAATGCTCGGGTAACGTTTGCATATGTGGTATGCTAATATAACGATTTATTGTGTTTTCGCTGTAAAACACTTAGAACATCTGAAATATTGTCTGAATTCACAAGATCTGTGTCTTTCCATTGCTGTGAGCTGTGTATTTTTAAGAAATGTTTTATGATTAGTAATTAGGTAATACACGTTACTCTCTGCATTTATTCTAGTCGAGTTGTGATGGTGGGTGCAATTGTAAACTATGATTTCTACCTGAAATATGCACATTTTTCTAACAAAACCTATCCTATACAATAACTATGTTATCAGACTGTCATCTGATGAGTTTTTTTCTTGGTTAGTGGCTATCAATATCTTTATTTGGCCGAATTGGTGATAGCTACTGGTGGAGAGAAAAAATGGTGGACAAAGAAAAATGGTGTCTTTTGCTAACGTGGTTAGCTAATAGATTTACATATTTTGTCTTCCCTGTAAAACATTTTAAAAATCTGAAATGGTGGCTTTATTCACAAGATCTGTATCTTTCATTTGGTGTCTTGGACTTGTGATTTAATGATATTTAGATTTTCCTTTTTCATTGTGACGCGATGCTAATCAGTGAGGGGGGGGGGGGGGTTGGGGGTGCTTGTCAGTTGGGACGCTAGCGTCCCAACTATCCCAGAGAAGTTAAGGAGTACACCACATCAGTCACTGGCTTTATGAATAAGTGCATTGAGGACATCATCCCCACAGTGACTGTACGTACCCCAACCAGAAGCCATGGATTACAGGCAACACTCGCACTGAGATAAAGGGTTGAGCTGCTGCTTTCAAGAAGCGGGACTCTAACCCGGAAGCTTATAAGAAATCCCGCTATGTCCTCTGACGAACCATCAAACAGGCAAAGTGTCAATACAGGACTAAGATCAAATCGCACTACACTGGCTCCCACACTAGTTGGATGTGGCAGGGCTTGCAAACTGTTATGCTCGCTTTGAGGCAAGTAACACTGAAACATGCATGAGAGCACAGCTGTTCCGGACGACTGTGTGATCCAGCTCTCCGCAGCCGATGTGAGTAAAAGCTTTAAACAGGTCAACATTCACAAGACCGCTGGGCCAGATGGATTACCAGGACGTGTACTCCGAGCATGCGCTGACCAACTGGTAAGTGTCTTCACTCACATTTTCAACCACTTCCTGTCTGAGTCTGTAATACCAACATATTTCAAGCAGACCACGATAGTCCCTGTGCGCAAGAACACTAAGGTAACCATGCCTAAATGACTAACGCCCCGTAGCACTCACGTGTTTAGGCTGGTCATGGCTCACATAAACACCATTATCCCAGAAACCCTAGACCCACTCCAATTTTCTTACCGCACCTACAGATCCACAGATGGTGCAATCTCTATTGCACTCCACACTGCCTTTCCAACCTGGACAAAAGGAACATCTATGTGAGAAAGCTATTCATTGACTACAGCTCAGCGTTCAACACCACAGTGCCCTCAAAGCTCATCACTAAGCTAAGGACCCTTGGTATAAACACCTCCCCCTGCAACTGGATCCTGGACTTCCTGACCGGCCGCCACCCAGATAGTAAAGGTAAGTAACAACACATCCACCACGCTGATCCTCAAAAGGGGCCCCTCAGGGGTGTGTGCTCAGTGGCCAGGCACAACTCCAACACCATCATTAAGTTTGCTGATGACACAACAGGGGTAGGCCTGATCACCGACAACGATGAGACAGCCTGTAGGGAGGAGGTCAGAGACCTGGCCTTGTGGTACAAGGACAACAGCATCCCCCTCAATGTGATCAAGACAAAGTTGATGACTGTGGGCTACAGGAAAAGGAGGACCGAGCACGCCCCATTCTCATTGACGGGGCTCTAGGGGAGCAGGGTGAGAGCTTCATGTTCCTTGACGTCCACATCACCAACAAACTAACATGGTCCAAGCACACCAAGACAGTTGTAAAGAGAGCACGGCAAAACCTATTACCCTTCAGGACACTAAAAATATTTGGCATGGGTCCTCAGATCCTCAAGGTTTTGCACCATCGAGAGCATCCTGACAGGTTGCATCACTGCCTTGTATGGCAACTGCTCAGCCTCCGACCGCAAGGCACTACAGAGGGTGGTGCGTACGGCCCAGTATATCGCCGGGGCTAAGCCTCCTGCCATCTAGGACCTCTATACCAGGCGGTGTCAGAGGAAGGCCTTAAAAATTAAATCAAATGGCTACACAGACTATTTGCATTTCCCCCCCCCCCACCCCCCCACGCTGCTGCTGCTCTCTGTTATTATCTATGCAAAGCCACTTTAATAACTCTATCTACATGTACATAATTACCTCAATTACCTTGACACTGGTGCCGCCGCACATTGACACATTAACTCTGTACCGGTACCCCCTTTATATAGCCCACTATTGTTATTTACTGCTGCTATTTAAGTATTTGTTATTCTTTTATCTTACTCTTTTTGAATTTTCAGCGGCAGTGACTTGGAGAATAGTCAGGATTGAGGAAAAGATGAAAACTTGCCTCAGAGTGCTCAAGACCTCAGACTGGGGCGAAGGTTTACCTTCCAACAGGACAATGACTCTAAGCACACAGCCAAGACAACGCTGGAGTGGCTTCGGGACAAGTCTCTGAATGTCCTTGAGTGGCCCAGAGCCTGGACTTGTACCCGATAGAACATCTCTGGGGAGACCTGAAAATAGCTGTGCAACTACGCTCCCCATCCAAACTGACAGAGTTTGATATGATCTGCAGAGAAGAATGGGAGAAACTCCCCAAATACAGGTGTGCCAAGCTTGTAATGTCATACCCAAGAAGACTCGATGCTGTAATAGCTGCCAAAGAAGCTTCAACAAAGTACTGAGGAAAGGGTCTGAAATGTTATGTAAATGTAATATTTCATCTGTTTTTTATTTATACATAATTTTTTTTAAATCTAAAAACTTGTTTTTGCTTTTTCATTATTGGGTATTGTCACGATCGTCTTGCTGTGAGAGA